>NW_027521577.1:0-70421 GCF_052094955.1 Ictidomys tridecemlineatus
AAAAAACCAAATTTGAGAGTCCATCGGGATAGAAGAAGGGCAACAGAGATTCAAACCAAAGGAATGGACAGCATATTAAATGAAATAATTGTAGAAAACTTCCCAGAGATGAAAGATGGAATGGATTGCCAAATCCTGGAAGCCTACAGGACCCCAAAACATTCAAAACTATAATAGACCAACTCCAAGACACATAATTATGAAGATAGCCAACATACAGGACAAGGAGAGAATATTAAAAGCTACCAGAGAAAAGAGACAGATTACATTCAGGGGTAAACCAATTAGGTTAACGACTGATTTCTCAGCACAGACTTTGAAAGCGAGAAGATCCTGGAACAATGTATTTCAAACGCTGAAAAATAATGGATTTCAACCAAGAATACTGTATCCAGCAAAATTGAGCTTCAGATTTGACAACGAAATTAAAATCTTTCACGATAAACAAAAGCTAAAAGAATTTGCAGCAAGAAAACCAGCACTGCAAAGCATTCTGAGCAATATACTACAAGAAGAGGAATTGAAAAATAGTGCCCAAAACTAACAACAAGAGGTATCTCAGTAAAGGAGTAGGAAAATAACCAAAAAAGTAAAACTAGCCAAACTAAAATAAATAAATAAAGAAGCATGACTGGAAGTACAAATCATATTTCAATTGTGACTTTAAATGTTAATGGCCTAAACTCACCAATCAAGAGACATAGGCTAGCAACCTGGATCAAAAAAACAAATCCAACAATATGCTGCCTTCAGGAGACTCATATGATAGGAAAAGACATACACAGGCTGAAGGTAAAAGGTTGGGAAAAAATCATACCACTCACATGGCCCTCGGAAGCAAGCAGGAGTGGCCATACTCATATCAAATAAAATCAACTTCAAACCTAAGTTAATTAAGAAGGATAAAGAAGGACACTATATACTGTTAAAAGGGACCATCCACCAACAAGACATAACAATTATCAATTTGTATGGACCAAACAATGGAGCTGCAATCTACATAAAACAAACGCTCCTCAAGTTCAAGAGTCAAATAGACCATAACACAATAATTACGGGTGACTTCAACACACCGCTCTCGCCATTAGACAGATCCTCTAGACAAAAACTGAATAAAGAAACTATAGAACTCAACAGCACAATCAATAACCTAGACCTAACTGACATATATAGAATATACCAACCATCATCAAGTGGATACACGTTCTTCTCAGCAGCACATGGATCCTACTCAAAAATAGACCATATATTATGCCATAAGGCAAATCTTAGTAAATATAAAAGTGTGGAGATAATACCATGCACCATATCTGACCATAATGGAATGAAATTGGAAATCAATGATAAAAAAAGGAAGGAGAAATCCTACACCACATGGAAAATGAACAATATGTTATTGAATGATCAATGGGTTACAGAAGACATAAAGGAAGAGATAAAAAAAATTCTTAGAGTCAAATGATAATACAGACACAACATACCGGAATCTATGGGACACAATGAAAGGAGTTTTAAGAGGGAAATTCATATCCTGGAGTTGTTTCATCAAAAAAAGAAAAACCAACAAATAAATGAACTCACACTACACCTCAAAAACCTAGAAAAGGAAGAACAAAACAACAGCAATTGTAGTAGAAGACAAGAAATAATTAAAATAGAGCAGAAAATAAACGAAATTGAAACAAAAAAAACATTGAAAAAATTGATAAAACTAAAAGTTTGTTCTTTGAAAAAAATAAATAAGATAGACAAGCCCTTAGCTATGCTAACAAAAAGAAGAAGAGAGAGAACTCAAATTACTAATATACGGGATGAAAAAGGCAATATCACAACCGACACTACAGAAATACAGAAGATAATTAGAAAGTATTTTGAAACCCTATACTCTAATAAAATAGAAGATAGCGAGGATATCGATAAATTTCTTAAGGCATATGATTTGCCCAGATTGAGACAGGAAGACACACACAGTTTAAACAGACCAATAACAAAGGAAGAAATAGAAGAAGCCATCAAAAGACTACCAACCAAGAAAAGCCCTGGACCTGATGGGTATACAGCGGAGTTCTACAAAACCTTCAAAGAAGAACTAATACCAATACTTTTCAAACTATTTCAAGAAATAGAAAAAAGAAGGAGCTCTTCCAAATTCATTCTATGAGGCCAACATCACCCTGATCCCAAAACCAGACAAAGACACTTCAAAGAAAGAAAACTACAGACCAATATCTCTAATGAACTTGGATGCAAAAATTCTCAATAAAATTCTGGCGAATCGAATACAAAAACATATCAGAAAACTTGTGCACCATGATCAAGTAGGATTCATCCCTGGGATGCAAGGCTGGTTCAATATACGGAAATCAATACATGCTATTCACCACATCAATAGGCTTAAAGACAAGAACCATATGATCATCTCGATAGATGCAGAAAAAGCATTTGACAAAATACAACATCCCTTTATGTTCAAAACATTAGAAAAACTAGGGATATCAGGAACTTACCTCAACATTGTAAAAGCTTATATGCTAAACCTCAGGCTAGCATCATCCTAAACGAAGAAAAACTTAAGGCATTCCCTCTAAAATCTGGAACAAGACAGGGATGTCCTCTATCACCACTTCTATTCAATTTAGTTCTCGAAGTACTAGCCAGAGCAATTAGACAGACAAAAGAAATTAAAGGCATAAAAATAGGAAAAGAAGAAATTAAATTATCACTATTTGCAGATGACATGATAATCTACTTAACAGACCCAAAAGGATCTACAAAGAAGCTACTAGAGTTAATAAATGAATTCAGCAAAGTGGCAGGATATAAAATCAACACGCACAAATCAAAGGCATTCCTGTATATCAGCAACAAAACCTCTGAAATGGAAATAAGGAAAACCACTCCATTCACAATATCCTCAAAGAAAAATAAGATACTTGGGAATCAACCTAACAAAAGAGGTGAAAGATTTATACAATGAAAAACTACAGAACCTTAAAGAGAGAGATAGAAGAAGATCTCAGAAGATGGAAAAATGTACCCTGTTCATGGATAGGCAGAACTAACATCATCAAAATGGCGATATTACCCAAAGTTCTCTACAGGTTTAATGCGATGCCAATCAGAATCCCAAAGACATTTCTTGTAGAAATAGATAAAGCAATCATGAAATTCATATGGAAAAACAAAAGACCCAGAATAGCAAAAGCAATTCTAAGCAGGAAGTGTGAATCTGGAGGTATAGCGATACCAGAGCTCAAACTGTACTACAAAGCAATAGTAACAAAAACAGCCATGGTACTGGTACCAAAACAGGCAGGTGGACCAATGGTACAGAATAGAGGACACAGAGACTAATCCACAAAGTTACAACTATCTTATATTTGATAAAGGGGCTAAAACATGCAATGGAGGAAGGATAGCATCTTCAACAAATGGTGCTGGGAAAATTGGAAATCCATATGCAACAAAATGAAATTGAAATCCCTTTCTCTCGCCAGCCACAAAAGTTAACTCAAAATGGATCAAGGAGCTAGATATAAAAACAGAGACACTGCGTCTGATAGAAGGAAAAGTTGGCTACGATCTACATATTGTGGGTCGGGCTCCAAATTCTTAATAGAACGCCCGTAGCCCAAGAGTTAATGACAAGAATAAATAAATGGGACCTACTTAAACTAAAAGTTTTTCTCAGCAAGAGAAACAGTAAAAGAGGTAAATAGAGAGCCTACATCCTGGGAACAAATTTTTACCCCTTCACACCTCAGATAGAGCCCTAATATCCAGAATGTACAAAGAACTCAAAAAATTAAACAATAAGATAACAAATAATCCAATCAACAAATGGGCCAAGGACCTGAACAGACACTTCTCAGAGGAGGACATACAATCAATCCACAAGCACATGAGAAAATGCTCACCATCTCTAGCAATCAGAGAAATGCAAATCAAAACCACCCTAAGATACCATTTCACTCCTGTAAGATTGGCAGCCATTATGAAGTCAAACAACAATAAGTGTTGGCGAGGATGTGGGGAAAAGGGCACACTTGTTCACTGCTGGTGGGACTGCAAAATGGTGAGGCCAATTTGGAAAGCAGTATGGAGATTCCTGGAAAGCTGGGAATGGATCCACCATTTGACCCAGCTATTGCCCTTCTTGGACTATTCCCTGAGGACCTTAAAAGAGCACACTATACGGATACGGCCACATCAATGATTATAGCAGCACAATTCACAATAGCTAGACTGTGGAACCAACCTAGATGCCCTTCAATAGATGAGTGGATAAAAAAATTGTGGCAGCTATACACAATGGAGTATTATGCAGCACTAAGAAACGACAAAATCATAGAATTTGCAGGGAAATGGATGGCATTAGAGCAGATTATGCTAAGTGAAGCTAGCCAAGCCCTAAAAAACAAATGTCAAATGTCTTCTTTGATATAAAGAGAGCACTAAGAATAGAACAGGAAGGAAGAGCATGAGGAAAGACTAAGAGTAAACTAAGACGAATGGGGGGAGAGAAAGCAAGAGAGAAGGGAAAACATATGGAAATGGTAGGAGACCCTTCAGTGATACACAAAATTATAAGAGGTTATGAGGGCAAGGGGGTGGGGGGAAAAAAAAAGGGGAAAGAATTGAACAACAGCAGAGGAGGTAGAGAGGGAAGATGGGAGGGGAGGGGAGGGGAGGGGGGATAGTAGGGGATAGGAAAGGTAGCAGAATACAACAGTCACTAATAAGCCATTATGTAAAAATGTGAGTATGTAACAGAAGTGAGTCTGTATTATGTATTTGGGGAGTACAAAACCCAATTGAGTCAAATGTATGAAAGATGATATGTCTTGAGCTCTGTAATGTTTTGAACAATCAATAAAAAAAAAAAAAAAAAAAAAAAAAGGATCCTTCTGCACCCCAGTCTTCAACCTTTGCTCTCTGCAATGAACCTATTGCACCACAGTCTTTAACCTCTGATCTCTGCAACAGTCCTTCTGCACCACAGTCTAGAACCTCTGCTCACTGTGACAGTCCTTCTGCACCCCAGTCTCCAACTCTGCTCTCCGTAAGAGTCTTTCTGCACATCAGATTCCAAATTCTACTCTCTGCAACAGTCCATCTGCACCTCATGTTCAACCTCTACTCTCTGCAACAGTCCTTCTGAACCTCAGTCTCCGAACTCTCCTCTCTGTAATAATCCTTCTGGACCCCAGTCTCCAACCTCTGCTCTCTGTAACAAACCTTCTGCACCACAGTCTTTAAACTCTGCTCTCTGTAAGATTATTCTGCACTCCAGTTTCCAAACTCTGCTCTCTATAACATTCCTTCCCCACCCCAGTGTTTAACCTCTCTCTTCTGCAAGTGTCCTGCGACACCCCAGTCTCCAACCATTGTCCTCTGCAACAGTCTTTGTGCTCCCCAGTCTCCAACCTCTACTCTCCGTAACAGTCTTTCAGCACCCCAGTCTCCAAACTCTGCTTTCTGAATCAGTCCTTTTGAACCTCAGTCTCAAACCTCTGCTCTCTGTATCTATCCTTCTGCACTTAAGTCTCCAACCTGTTCTCTCTGTAACATTCTTTCTGCACCCCAGTATCCAAACTCTGCTCTCTGTAACAGTTTTTCTACACCTCAGTCTCCAACCTCTGCTCTCTGTAACAGTCCTACTGAATCTCAGTCTGACAACTCTGCTCTCTTCATGATCCTACTGCACCCCAGTCTCCAAACACTGCTCTCTGTAACAGTCCAACTGCACCTCAGTCTCCAACCTCTGCTCTCTGTAAGATCCTTCAGCAACCCAGTCTCCAAACTCTGCTCTCTATAACTGTCCTTCTGCACCCAAGTCTCCAACCTTTCCTCTCTGTAACAGGCCTTCTGCACGCCAGTCTCCAAACTCTTCTCTCTGTAGCAGGCCTTCTGCACCCCAGTCTCCAACCTCTGCTCTCTGCAATGATCGTACTGCACCTCAGTCTCAAACATCTGATCTCTGCAACTGTCCTTCTGCACCTCAGTCTCCAAATTCTTCTCTCTGTAAGATCCTTCTGCACCCCTGTATCAAACCTCTGCTCTCTGTAACGGTCCTTCTGTATCCAAGTCTCCAACCTCTGCTCTCTGTAAAAGTCCTTCTGCACCCCAGTCCTTCTGCACCCGAGTTACCAAAATCTGCTCTCTGCAACAGTCCTTCTGGACCCCAGTCTCCAATATCTTCTTTATAAAACAGTTCTTCTTGACATTAGTCTCAAATCCCTGCTCTCTACAACGACCCTTCTGCACCCCAGTCTTCAACCTCTCCTCTCTGTAACAGTCCTTCAGCACGTCAGTCTCACAACTATGCTCTCTGTAAGATTCTTCTGCAACCCAGTCTTTAAACTCTGCACTCTCTAACAGTCCTTCTGCACAACAGTCTCCAACTTCTGCTCTCTGTAACAGACATTCTGAACCCCAGTCTTCAACCTCTTCTCTCTGCAATGATTCTTCTCGACCCCAGTCTCCAACATCTGATATCTGCAACAGTCCATCTGCACCTCAGTCTCCAAATTCTGCTCTCTGTAAGATGCTTCTGCACCCCTGTATCCAACCTCTACTCTCTGTAACAGTCCTTCTGCACCCGAGTCTCCAACATCTGCTCTGTGTAACAGGACTTCCGCACTTCAGTCTCAAACCTCTGCTCTCTGGAACAGTCCTTTTCCACCCTAGTCTAAAACCTATGCTCTCTACAACAGTCCTTATGTACACTAGTTACCAACATCTGCTCTCTGAGATAGTCTTTCTGCACCTCAGTCTCCCAACTCTGCTCTCTGTAAGATCCTTCTGCAACCCAGTCTTTAAATTCTGCACTTTGTACTTGTCCTTCTGCACAACAGTCTTTAACTTCTGCTCTCTGTAACAGGACTTCTGAAACCCAGTCTCCAACCTCTGCTCTCTGTAACAGGCTTTCTGCACCCCAGTCTCCAACCTCTTCTCTCTGAAACGATTCTTCTCCAACCCAATCTCTAACATCTGCTGTCTGCAACAGTCGTTTTGAACCCAAGTCTCCAAACTCTACTCTCTGTAAGATCCATCTGAACCCCAGTCTCCAACCTATGCTCTCTGTAACAGTCCTTCTACACACAAGTCTCCAAACTCTGCTCTCTGTAACAGTCCTTCTGCACTTCAGTCTCCAAACTCTGCTCCCTGTAACAGTTTTTCTGCACCCCAGTATCAAACCTCTGCTCTCTGCAACATTCCTTCTGCACACCAGTCTTCAACATCTGCTCTCTGCAACACTCCTTCTGCAGTCCAGTCTCCAATCTCCGCTCTCTGCAAGGAACCTTCTGGGCTCCAGTCTCCAACCTCTGCTCTAAGCAACAGTCCCTCTTCACCACAGTCTCCAACCTCTGCTCTCTATAAGATCCTTCTGCACTCCAGTGTCCAAAATATGCTCTCTATAACATTCCTTCTCCACCTCAGTCTCCAACCTCTGCTCTCTGCAACAGTCCTTCTGCTCCCCAGTCTCGGAGATCTGTTCTCTGTAACAGTCCTTCTGTTTCACAGTCTCCAACCTCTGCTCTTTGTAAAGGTCCTTCTACACCCCAGTCTCTAACATCTGCTTTCTGTATCAGTCTGCCTGAACCCCAGTCTCCAAAATCTGTTCTCTGTATCTATTCTTTGCACCTCATTCTCCAACCTATGCTCTATGTAAGAGTCCTTCTGCACACCCATCTCCAACCTCTGCTCTAGGTAACAGTCCTATACAGCAGTCTCCAAACTTTGCTCTCTGTAAAGGTCCTTCTGGAACTTAATTTCCAAACTCTGCTTCCTGTAACAGTTTTTCTGCACCTGAGTCTCAAAACTCTGCTCTCTGTAACAGTCCTTCTACACCCGAGTCTCCAATCACTGCTCTATGTAAAAGTCCACCTGTACCTCAGTCTGAAACCTCTGCTCTCCACGATTCTTCTGCACCGCAGTCTCCAAACGCTGCTCTCTGTAACAGTCAACCTGCAGCTCAGTCTCCAAACTCTGCTCTCTGTTAGATCCTTCAGCAAACCAGTCTCCAAACACTGCTCTCTATAACAGTCCTTCTGCATCCCAGTCTCCAACCTCTGCTCTCTGTAATAGGCCTTCTGCACCCTAGTTTCCAACCTCTTCTCTCTTCTACAATTCTTCTCCACCCAAATCTCCAATATCTGCTCTCTGCAACTGTCCTCTAGCACCCCAGACTGCAAACTCTTCTCTCTGTGACATCCATCTGAACCGCAGTCTCTAACCCCTGCTCTCTTTAACAGTCCTTCTGTACCCCAGTCTCCTAACACTGCTCTCTGTAACAGTCTTTCCGCACCTCAGTCTCCATCCCCTGCTCTCTGTAACAATCCTTCTGCACCCCAGTCTCTAATATCTACTATCTGCAACAGTTCTTTTCTTCCACAGTATCCAACATCTGCTCTCTACAACAGTCCTTCTGCACCCTAGTCTCCAAACTCTGCTCTCCGCAACGAAATTTCTGGACCCCAGTCTCCAAGGTCGGCTCTGTGCAACAGTCCTTCTGCAATACAATCTCCAAACTCTGCTCTCTGTAAGATCTTTCTGCACTCCAGTTTTCAAACTCTGCTCTCTGTAAAATTTCTTCTTCACCCCAGTCTCAAACCTCTCTCCTCTTAAGCAGTCCTTCTGCTCCCAAGTCTCCGAGATCTGCTCTCTGTCACAACCTAATGAACCGCAGTTTCCAAACTCTGCTCTCTTTAATGGTCCTTCTGCAACCCAGTCTCCAACCTCTGCTTTTTGAATCAGTGCTTCTGAACCCCAGTCTCCAACCTCTGCTCTTTGTATCTATCCTTCTGCACCTCAGTCTTCAACCTGTGCTTTGTGTAACAGTCCTTCTGCACCCCAGTCTCCAACCTCTGCTCTCTGTAACAGTCCTTCTACACCGCAGTCTCCAACCACTGTTATTTGTAACGGTCCTTCTGCACACCATTTTCCAACCTCTGCTTTCTGTAACAGTCCTTCTGCACATCAGTCTCTAAACTCTGCTCTCTAAAACAGATCTGCTACACCTCAGTCTCCAAGCTCTGCTCTCTATTTTACAGTGCTTCTGAACCTCAGTCTGAAACCTCTGCTCTCTACGATTCTTCTGCACCCCAGTCTCCAAACACTGCTCTCTGTAACAGTCCACCTGAACCTCAGACTCCAACATCTGCTCTCTGTAAGTTCCTTCAGCAAACCAGTCTCCAAACTCTGCTCTCTGTAACAGTTTTTCTGTACCCCAGTCTAAAACTTCTCCTCTCTGTAACAGGCCTTCTGCACTCCAGTCTCAAAACTCTGCTCTCTATAGCAGGCCTTCAGCACCCCACTCTCCATCCTCTGCTCTCTACAACTGTCCTTCTGAACCCCAGTCTCCAACCTCTGCTCTCTGCAATGATCCTACTTCACCCTAGTCTCCAAACTCTGATCTCTGCAACAGTCCTTCTGCACCTCAGTCTCCAAATTCTGCTCTCTGTAAGATCCTTCTGAAACCCTGTCTCCAACCTCTGCTCTCTGTAACAGTCCTTCTGCACCCCAGTTTCCAACCTCTGCTCCGCAAGAGTCATTCTGCACCCCAGTCTCCAAACTCTGCTCTCTGAAACAGTCCTTCTGCACCCTAGTTACCAACATCTGCTCTCTGCTACAGTACTTCTGCACCCCAGTCTTCAACCACTGCTCTCTGTAATAGTCCTCCGGTACTGCAGTATCCAAACTCTGCTCTCTGTTACGGTCTTTCTGGACCCTAGACTCCAATCGCTGCTTTCTGTATCAGTCCTTCTGTACCCCAGTTTCCAACCTCTGCTTTCTGAAAGAGTCCTTCTGCACCTCAGTCTCCAACCTCTGATCTCTGCAACAGTCCTTCTGCAACTCACTCTCCAAATTCTGCTCTCTTTAAGATCCCTCTGCACCCTTGTGTTTAACCTCTGCTCCCTTAAACTGTCCTTCTGAACCCGAGTCTCCAAACTCTGCTCTCTCTAACAGGACTTCTGCACCTCAGTGTCCAACCTCTGCACTCTGCAACAGTCCTTCTGCACTCCAGTCTCCAAACTTTGCTTTCTACAACAGTCTTTCTGGAACCTAGTTACCAACATCTGCTCTCTGCAACAGTCATTCTGCACCTCAGTCTGAAAACTCTGCTCTCTGCAACGACCCTTCTGCACGCCAGTCTCCTATTTCTGCTCTCTGTAACAGTCCTTCTGCAACTCAGTCTCCAAACTATGCCCTCTGATTGATCCTTCTGCAACCCAGACTTGAAACTCTGCACTATGTAACAGTCCATCTGCACAACAGTCTCCAACCTCTGCTCTCTGTAACAGGACTTCTGCAATGCAGTCTCCAAACTCTGCTCTGTGTAACAGGCCTTTTGCACCCCAGTCTCCAACCTCTTCTCTCTGCAGCGATTTTTCTCCATCCAGTCTCCAACATCTGATCACTTCAACAGTCCTTTTGCACCCCAGTCTCCAAACTCTGCTCTCTGTAAGATCAATCTGAACCCCATTCTCCAACCTCTGCTCTCTGTAACAGTCCTTCTGCACCCAAGTCTCAAAACTCTGCACTCTGTAACAGTCCTTCTGCACCCTAGTCTCCAAACTCTGCTCTCTGTAACAGTCCTCTTGCACCTCATTCTCCAACCTATTCTCTCTGCAACAGTCTTTTTGCTCTTCAGTCTCTGAGATCTGGTCTCTGTAACAGTCCTTCTGTACCGCAGTTTCCAACCTATGCTCTCTGTAAGAACCTTCTGCACTCCAGTTTCTAAACTCTGCTCTCTGTAACATTCCTTCTCCACCCCAGTCTCCAACTTCTGTCCTCTGCAACAGTCCTTCTGCTCCCCAGTCTCTGAGATCTGCTCTGTGTAACAGTCCTTCTGTACTGCAGTCTTCAAACTCTGATCTCTGTAACACTGCTTCTATACCTCAGTCTCCAACCTCTGCTCTCTGTAACAGTCTTTCTGCACCACAGTCTCCAACTTCTGCTATTGGTAAAAGTTCTATACCGCAGTCTTCAACCTCTGCTCTCTTTAATGGTCCTTCTGCATTCCAATTTCCAAACTCTGCTTACTGTAACAGTCCTTTTGCACCTGAATCTCAAAACTCTGCTCTCTGTAACAGTCCTTCTACACCCCAGTCTCCAACCTCTGCTCTCTGCAGCAGTCCTTCTCCACCCCAGTCTCCAACATATGCTCTCTGCAACAGTCTTTTTGTACCTCAGTCTAAAAACTCTGCTGTCTGGAACGAACCTTCTGCACCCCAGTCTCCTACCTCTGCTCTCTGTAACAGTCCATCTACACCTCAGTCTCCAACCTCTGCTCTCTTTAACAGTCCTTCTGCAACTCAGTCTCCAAATTCTGCTCTCTGTAACATCCTGCTTCACAGCTGTCTCCAACCTCAGCTCTCTGTAACAGTCTTTTTGCACCACAGTCTCCAAACTCTGCTCTCTGCAACAGTTTTTAGGCACCCTAGTTACCAACATCAGCTCTCTTTTACAGTCCTTCTGCAACCCAGTCTCCAACCTCTGCTCTCTGTAACAGTCCTCCTGTACTGCAGAATCCAACCTCTGCTCTCTGTAACGGTCTTTCTGCATCCCAGTCTCCAATCTCTGCTTTTTGTATCAGTCATTCTGCACCCCAGTCTCCAAACTCTGCTCTCTATAACAGTCCTTCTGCACCCCAGTCTCCAAAATCTGCTGTCTGCAACAGTCCTTCTGCACCCCAGTCTCCAACCTCTGCTCTCTGTAACAATCCTTCTGCACCTCACTCTCCAAACTCTGTACTCTGCAACGTTACTTCTGCACCTCAGTCTCCAACATCTACTCTCTGTATTAGTCTTTATGCACCTGATTCTTCAACCTCTGCTCTCTGTAGGTTCCTTCTCCAACCCAGTCTCCAAACTTTGCTCTCCGTAACCATCTTTTTGCACCCGAGTCTCCAAACTCTGTTCTCTCTAAGGATCCTTCTACACCTCACTCTCCAACCTCAGCTCTCTGAAAAGATTCTTCTGCACCACAGTCTCCAACCTCTTCTCTCTACAACTGTCCTTCTGCACACCCGTCTCCAACATCAGCTCTCTGCAACAGTCCTTCAGCAACTCAGTCTAAAAACTCTGCTCTCTGCAATGATCCTTCTGCACCTAGTCTCCTACCTCTGCTCTCTGTAAGGCCCTTCTACAACCCAATCTCCAAACTCTGCTCTCTGTAACAGTCCTTATGCAGAATAGTTTCCAACTTCTTCTCTCTGTAACAGGAATTTTGCAACCCAGTCTCGAACCTCTGCTCTCTGTAACAGGCCTTCAGAACCCCAGTCTCCATCCTCTTCTCTCTGCAATGATTTTTCTCCACCCCAGTCTCCAAACTCTGCTCTCTCTAACAGTCCTTCTGAACCCCAGTCTCCAAACTCTGCTCTCTACAACGATCCTTCTGCACCCCAGTCTCCAAAGTCTGCTCTCTGTAATAGTCCTTCTGCACCCCAGTCTTCAAACTCTGCTTTCTGTAACCATCTTCTGCATCTCAGTCTCCATCCTCTGCTCTATGCAACAGTTCTTCTTCACCCACGTCTCCAAAGTCTGCTCTCTAAAAAAGTCCTTCTAAACCCTAGTCTCCAAACTCTGCTCTCTGTAACAGTCCTTCTACACCCCATTCTCCATACTCTGCTCGCCCCAAAAATACTTCTGCACCCCAGTCTCCATCCTGTGCTCTGTGCAGCTTTCCTTTTGAACCCCAGTCTCAAGCATCTGCTCTCTGCAACAGTCATACTCCACCCCACTCTGCAAACTCTGATCTCCGTAATAGTCCTTCTGGACCCCTTCTCCAACCTCTACTCTCTGCTACATTTTTTTTACACCCCAGTCTCCACCCTCTGCTCTAAGCAAAAGTTTTTCTGCACCCCAGTCTCCAAACTCTTCTCTCTGTAATTATCCTTCTCACCTCAGTCTCCAACCTCTACTCTCTGTAACAGTGTTTCTGCACCTCAGTCTCTAAACTCTGCTCTCTGTAAGATCCTTCTTCACCCCAGTTTTCAAACTCTGCTCTGTAACAGGCCTTCTGCACCGCAGTCTCCAACCTCTGCTCTCTGTATCAGTCCATCTGCATCCCAGTCTCCAAACTCTGCTCTCTGCAACGATCCTTCTGCACCCCAGTCTCCAACATTTGCTCACTGTAACAGTCCTTGTGCAACCCAGTCTCCAACATCTGCTCTCTTAAACATTTCTTCTGTACCTCAGTCTGAAAATTCTGCTCTCTGCAACAATCCCTCTGTACCCTAGTCTCCAACCTCTACTCTCTGTAACAGTATTTCTCTACCTCTGTCTCCTAACTCTGCTCTCTGTAAGACCATTCTGAAACCCAGTCTGAAAACTCTGCTCTCTGTAACAGTCCTTCTGCACCCCAGTCAACAACCTCTGCTCTCTGAAACAGGCCTTCTGCATCCCAGTCTCCAACCTCTGCTCAATGTAAGAGGCCTTCTGCACCTTAGTCTCCAAGCTCTACTCTCTGCTACGATCCTTCTTCACCCCAGTCTTCTACCTCTTCTCTCTAAAACAGTTCTTCTGCACCCCAGTCTCCTAACTCTGCTCTCTGTAAGATACTTCTGCACACCAGTCTCAAACCCCTGCTCACGGTAACAGTCCTTCTGGAACCTATCTCCAAACTCTGCTCTCTCCAATGGTCATTGTGCACCCCACTCTCCAACCTCTGTTTTCTGCAACAGTCCTTCTACACCCCAGTCTCCAAACTCTGCTCTCTGTAACAGTTCTTCTGTACCAGAGTCTCAAACCTCTGCTCTCTGTAACGGTCCTTCTGCACCCCAGTCTCCAACATCTGCTTTCTTTGTCAGTCTTTCTGCACACCAGTATCCAACTTCTGCTCTCTGTAACAGTCCTTCTACATCTCAGTCTCCAACCTCTGCTTTCAGCAACAGTATTTGTGAACCCCAGTCTCCTAACTCTGCTCTCTGCAACATTTCTTCTGCACCCCAGTATAAAACCTATGCTCTCTGTAAACGTCCGTCTGCACCTCAGTCTCCAACCTCTACTCTCTGTAATGATCTTTCTGCACCCCAGTCTCAAACATCCGCTCTCTGTAACAGTCCCTCTGCACCACAGTCTTCAAAATCTTTACTCTGTAAGATTGTTCTGAAACCCATTTTCCAAAATCTGCTATCTGTAACTGTCCTTCTGCACCCCAGTCTTTAACCTCTGTTCTCTGCAACAGTCCTTCTTCACCTCAGTCTCAAAACTCTGCTTTCTGCAACAGTCCTTCTGCACCCAAGTCTCCAACCTCTGCTCTCCGCAATATTCCTTCTGCACTCCAGTCTCCAAACTGTGCTCTCTGTAAAAGTCTTTCTGCACCCCAGTCTCCAAACTCTGTTCTCTGTAACGATCCTTCTGCACCCCAGTCTCTAACCTCTGCTCTCTGCAACGATCCTTGTGCACATAAGTTTCCAACCTCTGCTCTCTGCAACGATCCTACTGTACCCCAGTCTCAAACCTCTGCTCTCTGCAAAAGTCCTTGTGAACCCAAGTCTCCATCATCTGCTTTGTGCAACAGTTCTTCTGTACCTCAGTCTGAAAAACCCCCTCTCTGTAATGCTCCATCTGCAACCCAGTCTCCAAACTATGCTCTTTGTAACTGTCCTTCCTTACCTCAGTCTCCAATCTCTGCTCTATGCAACAGTCCTTCTGCACACAAGTATCTAACATCTGCTCTCTTAAATAGTCATTCTAAAACCCAGTCTCCAACATCTGCTCTATGCAACAGTCCTTCTACACCCCAGTCTCCATACTCTGATCGTCCCAACAATCCTTCTGCACCCCAGTCTCCAAACTCTGTGCTCTACATCAGTTCTTCTGCACCCCAGTCTCCAACCTCTGCTCTCTGAAACAGTTCTTCTGTACCACAGTCTCCAACCTTTGTTCTCTGTAAGGGTCCTTATGCACCCCAGTATGCAACTTCTGCTTTCTGTATCAGTCGTTTTGAAACAAAGTCACCAAACTCTGCCCTATGTAACCGTCCTTTTGCAACTCAGTCTGCAACCTCTGCTCTCTGCAACAGTCCTTCTGCACCCCAGTCTCCATCCTCTGCTCTCTGCAACAGTCCTTTGGTACGCCAGTCTCCAAAATCTGCTCTCTGCAACAGTCATTCTCCACCCCAGTCTCCAAACTTTGCTCTCTGTAACAGTCCTTCTGTACTGCATTCTACAACCTCTGCTCTCTGTATTGGTACTTCTGAACCCGAGTCTCCAACCTCTGCTTTCTGTGTCAGTCTATCTGCGCCTCAGTCTTCAACCTCTGCTCTGTATATCTGTCCTTCTGCACTTTAGTCTCCAACCTGTGCTCTCTGCTACAGTCCTTCTGGACCCCAATCTTCAACCTCTACTCTCTGCAACAGTCCTTGTACATCCCAGTCTAAAACCTCTGCTCTCTGCATCAGTCCTTCTGCACCCCTGTCTCCAACCTCTACTCTCTGTAACAATCCTTCTGCACCTCAGTCTCCAACCTCTGCTCTCTGCAACGGTCTTTCTGCACCTCAGTCTCCAAATTCTACTCTCTGTAACAGTGCTTCTGCACCTCAGTCTTTATTCTCTGCTCTCTGTAAGATCCTTCTGCAACCCAGTCTTCAAACTCTGCTCTCTGTAACAGTCCTTCATAACCCCAGTCTCCAAATTGTGCTCTCTGTAACAGGCCTTCTGAACTCCAGTCTCCAACCTCTGCTCTCTGTATCAGTCCATCTGCACCCCAGTCTCTAACGTATGCTCACTGCAAGGATCCTTCTGCATCCCAGTCTCCAACCTCTGCTTGCTGCAACAGTCCTTGTGCAACCCAGTCTACAATATTTGCTCTCTGCAACATTTCTTCTGTACCTCAGTCTGAAAAATCTGCTGTCTGCAATAATCCTTCTGCACCCCAGTCTCCAACCTGTGCTCTCTGTAACAGACCTTCTGCACCTCAGTTTCAAAACTCTGCTTTCAGCAGCACTCCTTCTGCGTCCCAGTCTCCAACCTCTGCTCTCTGCAACATTCCTTCTGCTTCCCAGTATCAAACCTGTGCTCTCTGTAAAAGTCTGTCTGCACCCCAGTCTCCAACGTCTGCTCTTTTTAACGATCCTTCTGCACATCAGACTCTAACCTCCACTCTCTGCAACATTTCTTCTGCACCTCAGTCTCCAACCTCTGCTCTCTGCAACGATCCTTCTGCACCCCAGTCTCAAACCTCTGCTCACTGCAACAGTCCTTGTGAACCCCAGTATCCAACATCTGCTTACTGCAACAGTTCTTCTGTACCTCAGTCTGAAAACTCTGCTCTCTGCAACAGTCCTTCTACACCCCAGTCTCCAACCTCTGCTCTCTGCAACAGTCCTACTAAACCCTAGTCTCCATACTCTGCTCACCCCAACGATCCTTCTGCACCCCAGTCTCCAAATTTTGTTCTCTACATCAGTTCTTCTGCACCCCAGTCTCCAACCTCGGCTCTCTGTAACAGTCCTTCTGTACCACTGTCTCCAACCTCTGTTCTCTGTAAGGGTCCTTATGCACCCCAGTATCCAACCTCTGCTTTATCTATCAGTCGTTTTGCACCACCGTCTCCAAACTCTTCCCTCTCTAATAGTCCTTCTGCAACTCGGTCTGCAACCTCTGCTCTCTGCAACAGTCCTTCTGCACCCCAGTCTCCATCCTCTACTCTCTGCAACAGTTATTATGCACCCCAGTCTCCAACATCTGCTCTCTGCAACAGTAATTCTGCACCCCAGTCTCCAACCTCTGCTCTCTGCAACGATCCTTCTGGACCCCAGTCTCAAACCTCTGCTCACTGCAACAGTCATTGTGAACCCCAGTATCCAACATCTGCTTACTGCAAGAGTTCTTCTGTACCTCAGTTTGAAAATTCTGCTCTCTGCAACAGTCCTTCTACATTGCAGTCTCCAACCTCTGCTCTCTGCAACAGTCCTACTAAACCCTAGTCTCCCTACTCTGCTCACCCCAATGATCCTTCTGCACCCCATTCTCCAAATTATGTTCTCTACATCAGTTCTTCTGCACCCCAGTCTCCAACCTCGGCTCTCTGTAACAGTCCTTCTGTACCACCGTCTCAAACCTCTGTTCTCTGTGAGGGTCCTTATGCACCCCAGTATGCAACTTCTGCTTTCTGTATCAGTCGTTTTGAAACAAAGTCACCAAACTCTGCCCTCTGTAACCGTCCTTCTGCAACTCAGTCTGCAACCTCTGCTCTCTGCAACAGTCCTTCTGCACCCCAGTCTCCATCCTCTGCTCTGCAACAGTCCTTTGGTACGCCAGTCTCCAAAATCTGCTCTCTGCAACAGTCATTCTCCACACCAGTCTCCAAACTTTGCTCTCTGTAACCGTCCTTCTGTACTGCATTCTACAACCTCTGCTCTCTGTATTGGTACTTCTGAACCCGAGTCTCCAACCTCTGCTTTCTGTGTCAGTCCATCTGCACCCCAGTCTTAAACCTCTGCTCTGTATATCTGTCCTTCTGCACTTTAGTCTCCAACCTGTACTCTCTGCTACAGTCCTTCTGGACCCCAATCTTCAACCTCTACTCTCTGCAACAGTCCTTGTACATCCCAGTCTAAAACCTCTGCTCTCTGCATCAGTCCTTCTGCACCCCTGTCTCCAACCTCTACTCTCTGTAACAATCCTTCTGCACCTCAGTCTCCATTCTCTGCTCTCTGTAAGATCCTTCTGCAACCCAGTCTTTAAACTCTGTTCTCTGTAACAGTCCTTCATAACCCCAGTCTCCAAATTGTGCTCTCTGTAACAGGCCTTCTGAACTCCAGTCTCCAACCTCTGCTCTCTGTATCAGTCCATCTGCACCCCAGTCTCTAACGTCTGCTCACTGCAATGATCCTTCTGCATTCCAGTCTCCAACCTCTGCTTGCTGCAACAGTCCTTGTGCAACCCAGTCTACAACATTTGCTCTCTGCAACATTTCTTCTGTACCTCAGTCTGAAAAATCTGCTGTCTGCAATAATCCTTCTGCACCCCAGTCTCTAACCTGTGCTCTCTGTAACAGACCTTCTGCACCTCAGTCTCAAAACTCTGCTTTCAGCAGCACTCCTTCTGCATCCCAGTCTCCAACCTCTGCTCTCTGCAACATTCCTTCTGCTTCCCAGTATCAAACCTGTGCTCTCTGTAAAAGTCTGTCTGCACCCCAGTCTCCAACGTCTGCTCTTTTTAACGATCCTTCTGCACATCAGACTCTAACCTCCACTTTCTGCAACATTCTTTCTGCACCTCAGTCTCCAACCTCTGCTCTCTGCAACGATCCTTCTGCACCCCAGTCTCAAACCTCTGCTCACTGCAACAGTCATTGTGAACCCCAGTATCCAACATCTGCTTACTACAACAGTAATTCTGTACCCCAGTCTGAAAACTCTGCTCTCTGCAACAGTCCTTCTACACCCCAGTCTCCAACCTCTGCTCTTTTCAACAGTCCTACTAAATCCTAGTCTCCATACTCTGCTCACCCCCACGATCTTTCTGCACCCCAGTCTCCAAATTTTGTTCTCTACATCAGTTCTTCTGCACCCCAGTCTCCAACCTCGGCTCTCTGTAACAGTCCTTCTGTACCGCCGTCTCCAACCTCTGTTCTCTGTAAGGGTCCTTATGCACCCCAGTATCCAACTTCTGCTTTCTCTATCAGTCGATTTGCACCACCATCTCAAAACTCTTCCCTCTCTAATAGTCCTTCTGCAACTCGGTCTGCAACCTCTGCTCTCTGCAACAGTCCTTCTGCATCCCAGTCTCAATCCTCTACTCTCTGCAACAGTCCTTTTGCACCCCAGTCTCCAACATCTGCTCTCTGCAACAGTAATTCTCCACCCCAGTCTCCAACCTCTGCTCTCTGTAACACTCCATCTGTACTGCATTCTCCAAACTCTGCTCTCAGTAAGGGTACTTCTGCACCCGAGTCTCCAACCTTTGTTTCTGTATCAGTCTGTCTGAACCCCAGTCTCCAAACTTTGCTCTGTGTAACTGTATTTCTGCACCTTAGTCTCCAACCTCTGCTCTCTGCTACACAATTTCTGGACCGCAATTTCCAAACTCTACTCTCTGCAACAGTCCTTCTACATCGCAGTCTAAAACCTCTGCTCTGTGCAACAGTTTTTCCGCACGCCAATCTCCACCCTCTACTATCAGCAACAGTCCTTCTGATCCTCAGTCTCCAACCTCTGCTCTCTGCAACATTCCTTCTGCACCCCAATATCAAACCATTGCTCTCTGTAAAAGTCCGTCTGCACCCCAGTCTCCAACCTCTGCTCTCTGTAACGATCGTTCTGCACCTCAGTCTAGAACTTCCGCACTCTGTAACAGTCCTTCTGCACCTCAGTCTCCAAACTTTTTTCTCTGTAATATCCTTCTGAAACCCAGTCTCCAATGTCTCCTCTCTTTAACAGTCCTTCTGCACACCAGTCTTTAACCTCTGCTCTTTGCAACAGTCCTTCTGAACCTCAGTCTCCTACCTCTGCTTTCTTAAACAGTCATCTGCAAACAAATCTCCAACCTCTGCTCTCCGCAACATTCCTTCTGCACCTAAGTATCCAACCTGTGCTCTCTGTAAAAGTCCTTCTGCACCCCAGTCTCCAAACTCTGCTCTCAGCTCGCCCCAATGATCCTTCTGCACCCCAGTCTCAAACGACTGCTCTCCACAACAGTCCTTATACACCCCAGTCTCCAACCTCCGATCTCTGCAACAGTCCTTCTACACCCCAGTCTCCAACCTCTGCTCTCAGCAACGATCCTTCTGCACCCCAGTCTGAAACCTCTGCTAGCTGAAACAGTCCTTGTGAACCCCAGTCTTTAACATCTGCTTTCTGCAACAGTTCTTCTGTACCTCCGTCTGAAAACTCTGCTCTCTGCAAAAATCCATCTGCACCCCAGTCTCCAAACTCTGCTCTCTGCTCGCCCCAATGATCTTTCTGCACCCCAGTCTCAAACGTCTGCTCTCTGTAACAGTCCTTCTGCACCCCAGTCTCCAAGCTCTTCTCTCTGCAACAGTCCTTATACATTCCAGTCTCCAACCATTGCTCTCTGTAAGGATCCTTTTGCATCCCAGTCTCCAACTTCTGCTCTCTGCAACAGTTCATCTGCACTCCAGTCTCCAGCCTCTGCTCTCCGCTACAGTCCTTCTTCACCCCAGTCTCAAAACTATGCTCTCTGCAACATTTTTTCTGCACCACAGTCTCCAACCTGTGCTCTCTGTAACTGTCATGCTGCAACCCAGTCTCCAACCTCTGCTTTCTCTAGCTATCCTTCTGCACCTCAGTCTCCAAACTCTGCTCTCTATATAACAGTCCTTCTGCAACTCAGTCTACAAACTCTGCTCTCTGCTAAGGTCCTTCTGCACCACAGTACCCAACCTCTGTTCTCTGCAACAGTCTTTCTGCACCCCAGGCTCCAAACTCTGCTCTCTGTAACAGTTCTTCTGTACTGCAGTCTCCAACCTCTGCTGTCTGTAACGTTCCATCTGCACCCCAGTCTCCAAACTCTACTTTCCATATCAGTTATTCTGCACCCCAGTCTTCAAACTCTGCTCTCTGTAACAGTCCTTCTGCACCTCAATCTCCAAACTCTGCTCTTTGCAACAGTTCTTCTGCACCCCAGTCTCCAACCTCTGTTCTCTGTAAGATCCTTCTTCACCCCAAACTTTGCTCTCTATAACAGTCCTTCTGCACCTCAGTCTCCACATTCTGTTCTATGCAACATTCCTTCTGCACCCCAGTCTCCAACCTCTGTTCTCAGCAAAAGTCTTTCTACACCCCAGGCTCCAAACTCTACTCTCTGTAACAGTCCTTCTCTACCACAGTCTCCAACCTCTGCTGTCCATAACGGTCTTTCTGCACCCGAGACTCCAAACTTTACTTTCTATATCAGTTATTCTGCACCCCAGTCTCCAACCTCTGCTCTCTGTAAAAGTCCTTCTGCACCTCAGTCTCCAACCTCTGCTCTCTGCAACAGTCCTTCTGCACCACAGTCTCAAAGCTCTTCTCTCTGCAACAGTCCTTCTACACCTCAGTCTCCAAACTCTGCTCTCTGCAATGATCCTTCTGCACCCCAGTCTCCAACCTCTGTTCTCCGCTACAGTCCTTCTTCACCCCAGTATCAAACCTCTGCTCTCTGCAACATTTGTTCTGCACCACAGTGTCCAACCAGTGCTCTCTGCAACTGTCCTGCTGCACCCCAGTCTCCAACCTCTGCTCTCTGTAGCGATCTTTATGCATCAAAGTCTCCAACCTCTGCTCTCTGCAACAGTCTTTCTGCACCCCAGTCTCCAAGCTCTGCTCTCTGTAACAGTCCTTCTGCACATCAGTGTCGAAACTCTGCTCTCTGAAAAAATTCTTCTTCACCTCAGTCTCTAAACTCTGTTCTTTGTAACAGGCCTTCTGCACCCCAGTCTTCAAACTCTGCTCTTTGTAACGATCTTTCTGCACCTCAGTCTCCAAACTCTTCTCTCTGTAACAGACCTTCTGCACCCGATTCTCCAACCTATGCTCACTGTAACAGTATTTCTGGTCAACAACATTGCTCTATGTAAGAGTCTTTCTGCACCCCAGTCTCCAACCTCTGCTCTTGGTAACAGACCTATACCGCAGTCTCCAAACTCTGCTCTCTGTAATGGTCCTTCTGCAGCCCAATTTCGAAACTCTGCTTTCTGTAACAGTCCTTCTGCACCTGAGTCTACAAACTCTTCTCTCTGTAACAGTCCTTCTACACCTCAATCCCCAACCTCTGCTCTCTGTAACAGTCCACCTGCACCTCAGTCTCCAACCTCTGTTCTCTTTAAGATCCTTCAGAAACCCAGTCTCCAAACACTGCTCTGTATAACAGTCCTTCTGCACCCCAGTCTACAACCTCTCCTCTCTGTAACTGGCCTTCTGCACGCCAGTCTACAAACTCTGCTCTCTGCAACGATACTTCTGCACCCCAGTCTCCAAACTCTACTCTCTGCAATGATCCTACTGCACCCCCAATCTCCAAACTCTGATCTCTACAATAGTCATTCTGCACTGCAGTCTTCAAATTCTGCTCTCTTTAAGATCCTTCTGCACCCCTTTCTTCTAGCTCTGATCTATGTAACAGGACTTCTGCACCTCAGTCTCCAATCTCTGCTCTTTGCAACAGTCCTTCTGCACCACAGTCTCCAAACTCTGCTCTCTGTAAGATTCTTCTGCACCTCAGTCTTCAACCTGTTCTCCATTTTCCAAATTCTTCTCTCTGTAACATTCTTTCTTAACCCCAGGATTTAACCTCTGTTTTCTGCAAGTGTTCTGCGGCACCCCGTCTCCAAACTCTGTCCTCTGCAACAGTCCTTCTGCTCCCCAGTCTCCAAAATCTGCTCTCTGTAACGGTCCTTCTTAACTCCAGTCTCAAACCTCTGCGCTCTGTATCTATCCTTCTGCACCTCAGTCTCCAAACTGTTCTCTCTGTAACATTCCTTCTGCACCCCAGTCTCCAACCTCAGTCCTCTGCAACAGTTTTTCTGCTCCCCAGAATCCGAGATCTGCTCTCTGTAACAGTCCTTCTGTACCGCAGTCTCCAACCTCTGCTCATTGTAACGATCCTTCTACACCCCAGTCCCCATCTCTGCTTTCTGTATCAGTCTGTCTGAACCCCAGTATCAAACCTCTGTTCTCTGTATCTATCCTTTTGCACCTTAGTCTCCAACCTGTGCTCTATGTAAGAGTCCTTCTGCACCCCAGTCTCCAACCTCTGCTCTCGGTAACAGACCTATACCGCAGTCTCCAACCTCTTCTCTCTGTAATGGTACTTCTGCAGCCCAATTTCGAAACTCTTCTTTCTGTAACAGTCTTTCTGCACCTGAGTCTCCAAACTCTCCTCTCTGTAACAGTCCTTCTACACTTCAATCCCGAAACTCTGCTCTCTGTAAAAGACCTTCTGCACCCTATTCTCCAACCTCTGCTCACTGTAACAGTACTTCTGGTCAACAATCTACAAACTCTCCTCTCTGTAACGCTCCTTCTGCACCCCAGTCTCCTCCTCTGCTCTGTGTAACACTCCTTCTGCACCCCAGTCTCCATCCTCTGATCTCTGTTAGAATCCTTCTGCACCCCAGTCTCTAACCGCTCCTCTCTGTAACAGTCCTACTGCACCTCAGTCTCCAAACTCTGCTCTCTGTAATGAACCTTCAGCACCTCATTCTCCAACCGCTGCTCTTTGTAACAGGCCTTCTGAACCCCATTCTCCAACCTATGCTTTCTGGATCAGTTCTTTTGCAAACAAGTATCCTAACTCTGCTCTCTGTAACAATTCTTCTCTACCTGAGTCTTTAACCACTTCTTCTGAAACGGTCCGTCTGCACCACAGTCTCCTAACTCTGTTCTCTGCATCAGTCCTTCTGCACCCCAGTATCCAATTTCTGCTCTCTGTAACAGTCCTTCTGTACCCCAGTCTACAACTTCTGCTGCCTGCAAAAGTCCTTCTACACCCCAGTCTCAAAACTCTGCTATCTGCAACAGTCCTTCTGCACCCCAGTCTTCAACTTCTGCTCTCTGTAACAATCTTTCTGTACCTCAGTCTCCAACCACTACTCTGTATAACAGTTTTTCTGCATCTCAGTCTCCAACCTCTGCTCTCTGCAATAGTCCTTAAGCACCGCTGTCTCAAATTCTGGTCCCTGCAACAGTCGTTCTACACCCCAGTCTCCATCCTCTGCTATCTGCAACAGTCCTTCTGCACCTTAGTCTCCAACCTCTGCTCTCTGCAACGAACCTTCTGCACCCCAGTCTCCAACCTCTGCTCTCTGTAACAATCTTTCTGCACCTCAGTTTCCAAACACTGGTCTCTACAACGGTCCTTCTGAACCTAAGTCTCTAAACTCTACTCTCTGTAACAGTCTTTCTGCACCTCAGTCTCAAACATATTCTCTCTGTAAGATCCTTCTGCAACCCAGTCTGTAAACTCTGCCCTCTGGAACAGTCCTTCTGCACACCTTCTCCAACCTCTGTTCTCTGTAATAGTCCTTCTGCATGCCAGTCTCAAACCTCTGCTCGCTACACCGATCCTTCTGCACCCCAGTCTCCAACCTCTGCTCTCTGCAACAGTCTTTCTGCACCCCAGTCTCCAATATCTGCTCTCTTCAACAGTCCTTCTGCACCTCAGTCTGAAAACTCTGTTTTCTTCAACGATCATTCTGCACCCCAGTCTCCAACCTCTTCTCCGGATAACAGTCCTGCTATACGACAGTCTCCAAAATCTTCTCTCTGTAAGATCCTTCTGCAACCCTGTCTCCAATCTCTGCTTTCTGTATCAGTCTTTCTGCACCCCAGTCTCCAACCTCTGCTCTGTGAAACAGGCCTTTTGCACTCCATTCTCCAAACTCTGCTTTCTGTATCAGTCCATCTGCACCCAAATCTCCAACCTCTGCTCTCTGTAACAGTCCTTCTGCACCTCAGTCTACAAACTCTGCTCTCTGCAACAGTCTGTCTGCAACCCAGTCTCCAATATCTACTCTCCGAAACAGTCCTTCTGCACCAAAGTCTCCAAATTCTGTCTCTGTAACAGTCCTACTGAAAGGCAGTCTCCAACCTCTACTATCTGCAACAGTGCTTCTGCACACAAATCTCAAACCTGTGATCTCCGCAACAGTTCTTCTACACCCCATGTCAAGCCTCTGCTCTCTGCAGCAGTCCCTCTGCAACCCAGTCTCCAACCTCCGCTCTCTATAATGATCCTTCTGGACATTATTCTCCAAACTCTACTCTTTGTAAAAGTACTTCTGCACCCCTTTTTCAAACTCTGCTCTCCGTAACAGGCCTTCTACATCCCAGTCTCTGACCTCTTTTCTGTATAACAATCCTTCTGCACCCCAGTCTCCAACCTCTGCTCTCTACAACGATCCTTCTGCACCCCAGTGTCCAACTTCTGCTCTCTGCAACAGTCCTCCCGCACCCCAGTCTCCAACATGTGCTCTCTGCAATAGTCCTTTTGCACCTCAGTCTGAAAACTCTGTACTCTGCAACGATCCTTCTGCACCCTAGTCTCCAACCTCTGCTCTCTGTAACAGTCCTGCTGCAACTTGGTCCACAAACTCTACTCTCTGTAAGATCCTTGAGCAACGTTCTTTAAAAACTCTGCTCTCTGTAACAGTTCTTCTGCACCCCAGTCTCCAACCTCGGCTCTCGGTAACAGTCCTTTTGCACCTCAGTCTCCAAACTCTGCTCTAAGCAGCGATTCTTCTGCACCTCAGTCTCCAAACTCTACTCTCTGTAACAGTCCTTCTGCACCCCAGTCTCAGACCTCTTCTTTCTGCAATGATCCTTCTGCACCTCAGTCTCAAAACTCTGCTCTCTGTAACTGTCCTTTTGCACCTCAGTCTTCAACCTCTGCTCTCTGCAAAAGTCATTCTACACCCCAATCTCTAACCTCTGTTCTCTGCAACAGTCCTTCTAAATCACAGTCTTCAACATCTGCTCTCTGCAACAGTACATCTTCACCCTAGTCTCCAACGTATGCTCTCTTTAACGGTCCTTCTGTACTGCAGACTCCAAACACTGCTCTCTCTGGCGGTTCTTCTGCACCCCAGTCTTCTACCTCTGCTCTCTGTATCAGTACTTCTGCACCCAGTCTCCAAACTCTGCTCTCTGTAACATTCCTTCTGCACCTCATTCTCCAACCTCTGCTCTTTCCGACAGTTCTTCTGCACCCCTGTCTCCCACCTCTGCTATCTGCAACAGTCCTTATGCAACCCAGTCTCCAACATCAGCTCTCTGTAACAATCCTTCTGCACGTCAGTCTCCCACCTCTACTCTCTTTAACAGTCGTTCTGCACCTCAGTCTCCAACGTCTGCTCTGTGTAAGATCTTTCTGTAACCCAGTCTCCAAACTCTTCCCTCTGTAACAGTCCTTCTGCACCCTTTTTCCAAACTCTTCTCCCTGTAACAGGCCTTCTCCACCCCAGTCTCCAACCTCTGTTCTCCGTAACAGTCCTTCTGCACCCCAGTCTCAAACTTCTGCTCTCAACAACGATCTTTCTTCACCCCAGTCTCCAAAGTCTACTCTCTGCAACAGTCCTTCTGCACCCCAGTCTCAAAAATCTGCTCTTTGTAACAGTCCTTCTGCACCTCAGTCTCCACCCTCTGCTCTCTGCAACAGTCCATCTGCACTCCAGTCTCTAATATCTGCTCTCTGCAACAGTCCTTCTACACCCTAGTTTCCAACCTCTGCTCTCTGCAACCGTCCTTCTGCACCCCAGTCTCTAAACTCTGCGTTCTGTAACAGTTTTTCTATACCGCAGTCTCCAAACTCTGGTCTCTGTAACGTTTCTTCTGCACCCCAATCTCCAAACTCTAGTTTCTGTAACAGTGTTTCTGAACCTCAGTCTCCAAACTCTGCTCTCTGTAGCAGGCCTTCTGCACCCCAGTCTTCAAAATCTGCTCACTCCAAGGATCCTTCTGCACCCCAGTCTCCAACCTTTGCTCTCTGCAATGATCCTACTGCACCACAGTCTTTAACCTCTGATCTCTGCAAAAGTCCTTCTGCACCCCAGTCTCCAAACTCTGCTCTCTGTAAGAGTCTTTCTGCACATCGGACTCCAACCTCTTCTCTCTCTGCAACAGTCCTTCTTCACCTCATATCCAACCTCTGCTCTCTACAACAGTCTTTCTGCACCCAATCTCCAAACTCTCCTCTCTGCAACGATCCTTCTGGACCCCAGTCTTCAACCTCTGCTCTCTGTTACAATCCTTCTGCACCACAGTCTCCAAAATCTTCAATCTCTGCTCTCTGTAAAATCCTTCTGCACTCCAGTTTCCAAACTCTGCTCTCTGTAACATTCCTTCTCCACCCCAGTCTTTAACATTTGCCTTCTGCAAGTGTCCTGTGGCACCCCAGTCTCCAACCTCTGTCCTCTACAACAGTCCTTGTGGTCCCCATTCTCAAACATCTGCTCTCCATAACGGTTTTCAGCACCCCAGTCTCCAAACTCTGCTTTCTGTATCAGTTCTTTTGAACCTCAGTCTCAAACCTTTGCTCTATGTATCTATCATTCTGCACTTCACTCTCCAACCTGTGCTCTCTGTAATAGTCCTTCTGCACCCCAGTCTCCAACCTCTGCTCTCTGTAACAGTTTTTTTATACCGCAGTCTCCAAAGTCTGTTCTCTGTAACGGTCCTTCTGCACCCCAATTTCCAACCTCTGCTTTCTGTAACTGTCCTTCTGCACCTCAGTCTCAAAACTCTGCTTTCTGTAACAGTGATTCTACACCTCAGTCTGCAAACTCTGCTCTCTGTAACAGTCCTACTGAACCTCAGTTTGACACCTATTCTCTCTTCATGATCCTTCTGCACCCCAGTCTCCAAACACTGGTCTCGGTAACAGTCCACCTGCACCTCAGTCTCCAACCTCTGCTCTCTGTGAGATCCTTCAGCAACCTAGTGTCCAAACTCTGCTCTCTATAACTGTCCTTCTTCACCCAAGTCTCCAACTGTTCCTATCTGTAACAGGCCTTCTGCACGCCAGTCTCTAAACTCTTTTTTCTGTACAAGGCCTTCTGCACCCCAGTCTCAAATATCTGCTCTCTGCAATGATCCTTCTGCACCCCAGTCTCCAACCTCTGCTCTCTACAATGATCCTACTGCACCTCAGTCTCAAACCTCTAATATCTGAAACTGTCCTTCTGCGCCTCAGTCTCCAAATTCTGCTGTCTGTAAGATCCTTCTGCACCCCTGTATCCAACCTCTGCTCTCTGTAAAAGTCCTTCTGCACCCCAGTCTCCAACCTCTGCTCTCTATAACAGTCCTTCTGCACCCGAGGTACCAAAATCTGTTCTCTGCAACAGTCCTTCTGTGCCCAAGTCTCCAACATCTGCTTTCTAAAACAGTTCTTCTGCACCTCAGTCTCAAAACCCTGCTCTCTGCAACGACCCCTATGCACCCCAGTCTCCAACCTCTTCTCTCTGTAACAGTCCTTTAGCACCTCAGTCTCCCAACTCTGCTCTCTGTAAGATTCTTCTGCCACCCAGTCTTTAAACTCTACACTCTGTTACAGTCCTTCTGCACAACAGTCTCCAACCTCTACTCTCTGTAACAGACATTCTGCACCCCAGTCTTTAACCTCTTCTCTCTGCAACGTTTCTTCTCCACCCCAGTCTCCAACATCTGATCTCTGCAACACTCCTTTTGAACCCCAGTCTTCAAACTCTGCTCTCTTTAAGATCCATCTGAACCCCAGTCTCCAAACTCTACTCTCTGTAACAGTCCTTCTGCACCCCAGTCTCCAAACTCTGCTCTCTCTAACAGTCCTTCTGCACCTCAGTCTCCAACCTCTGCTCTTTGTAACAGTCCTTCTGCACCCCAGGTTCTAAAATCTGCTCTCTTAAATGATCCTTGTGGAACCCAGTCTCTAATGTCTTCTCTTTGCAACAGCTTTCTGCACTCCAGTTTCCAAACTCTGCTCTCTGTAACATTCCTTCTCCACCCCAGTCTCCAACCTCTGTCCTCTGCAA
Source organism: Ictidomys tridecemlineatus (assembly GCF_052094955.1). Classification (NCBI taxonomy): domain Eukaryota; kingdom Metazoa; phylum Chordata; class Mammalia; order Rodentia; family Sciuridae; genus Ictidomys; species Ictidomys tridecemlineatus. The sequence goes on from NW_027521577.1 coordinate 28,461, forward strand.
CAGTTTTTCTGCTCCCCAGAATCCGAGATCTGCTCTCTGTAACAGTCCTTCTGTACAGCAGTCTCCAACCTCTGCTCTTTGTAACGATCCTTCTACACCCCAGTCTCGATCTCTGCTTTTTGTATCAGTCTGTCTGAACCCCAGTCTCCAACCTCTGTACTCTGTATCTATCCTTCTGCACCTTAGTCTCCAACCATTGCTCTATGTAAGAGTCCTTCTGCACCCCAGTCTCCAACCTCTGCTCTCAGTAACAGACCTATACCGCAGTCTCCAAACTCTGCTCTCTGTAATGGTCATTCTGCAGCCCAATTTCGAAACTCTGCTTTCTGTAACAGTCCTTCTGCACCTGAGTCTACAAACTCTTCTCTCTGTAACAGTTCTTCTACACCTCAATCCCCAACCTCTGCTCTCTGTAACAGTCCACCTGAACCTCAGTATCCAACCTCTGCTCTCTGTAAGATCCTTCAGCAACCCAGTCTCCATACACTGCTCTGTATAACAGTCCTTCTGCACCCCAGTCTACAACCTCTCCTCTCTGTAACTGGCCTTCTGCACGCCAGTCTACAAACTCTGCTCTCTGCAACGATACTTCTGCACCCCAGTCTCCAAACTCTGCTCTCTGCAATGATCCTACTGCACCCCAATCTCCAAACTCTGATCTCTACAATAGTCCTTCTGCACCGCAGTCTCCAAATTCTGCTCTCTGTAAGGTCCTTCTGCACCCTTTTCTTCTAGCTCTGCTCTATATAACAGGACTTCTGCACCTCAGTCTCTAATCTCTGCTCTTTGCAACAGTCTTTCTGCACCCCAGTCTCCAAACTCTGCTCTCTGTAGCAATCCTTCTGCACCTAAGTCTCCAACCTCTGCTCTATGCAACAGACCTTCTGCACCCCAGTCTCCAAGCCCTGCTTTCTGTAACAGTCCTTCTGCACCCCAGTCTCCAAACCCTGCTCTCTGTAGCAATCCTTCTGCACCTAAGTCTCCAACCTCTGCTCTATGCAACAGACCTTCTGCACCCCAGTCTCCAAGCCCTGCTTTCTGTAACAGTCCTTCTGCACCCCAGTCTCCAAACTCTGCTCTCTGTAGCAATCCTTCTGCACCTAAGTCTCCAACCTCTGCTCTATGCAACAGACCTTCTGCACCCCAGTCTCCAAGCCCTGCTTTCTGTAACAGTCCTTCTGCAATTCAGTGTCCAAACTGAACTCTCTGTAAAAATTCTTCTTCACCTCAGTCTCCAAACTCTCTTCTATATAACAGGCCATCTGCACCCCAGTCTTAAACCTCTGCTGTCTGTAACGATCTTTCTGCACCTCAGTCTCCAAACTCTGCTCTCTGTAACACACCTTATGCACCCCATTCTCCAAACTCTGCTCTCTGTAACAGTTCTTCTGGTCAACAATCTAGAAACTCTGCTCTCTGTAACGCTTATTCTGCACCCCAGTCTCCATCCTCTGCCCTCTTTAACACTCCTTCTGCACCCGAGTCTCCATCCTCTGCTCTCTGTCAGAATCCTTCTGCACCCCAGTCTCCAACCGCTCCTCTCTGTAACAGTCCTACTGCACCTCAGTATCCAAAATCTGCTCTCTGTAATGAACCTTCAGCAACTCAGTCTCCAACCGCTGCTCTCTGTAACAGGCCTTCTGAACCCCATTCTCTAACCTATGCTTTCTGGATCAGTCCTTTTGCAAACCAGTATCCTACCTCTGCTCTCTGTAACAATCCTTCTGCACCTGAGTCTCCAACCTCTGCTCTCTGAAACGGTCCGCCTGCACCCGAGTCTCCAAACTCTGTTCTCTGCAGCAGTCAGTCTGCACCACAGTATCCAACCTCTGCTCTCTGTAACAGTCCTTCTGTACCACAGTCTCCAACCTCTGCTGCCTGCAAATGTCCTTCTACACCCCAGTCTCCAAACTCTGCTATCTGCAACAGTCTTTCTGCACCCCAGTCTCCAATCTCTGCTCTCTGTAACAATCTTTCTGTACCTCAGTCTCCAATATCTACTCTCTGTAACAGTCCTTCTGCATCTCAGTGTCCAAACTCTGCTCTCTGCAACAGTCCTTAAGCACCGATGTCTCAAATTCTGGTCCCTGCAACAGTCGTTCTACACTGCATTCTCCAATCTTTGCTATCTGCAACAGTCCTTCTACACCTTAGTCTCAAACCTCTGTTCACTGCAACGTACCTTCTGCACCCCAGTATTCAACATCTGCTCTCTGCAACAGTCCTTCTGCACCTCAGTCTGAAAACTCTGCTCTCTGCAAAGATCCTTCTTCACCTCAGTTCCCAAACTCTGATCTCTGCAATGGTCCTTCTGAACCCCAGTATTCAACCTCTGCTCTCTGTATCAATCCTTCTGCACCTCAGTCTCCAACATCTGCTCTCTGAAAAAGTCCTTCTGCACCCCAGTCTCTAACATCTGCTCTCTGCAACAGTCCTTCTTCACCTCAGTCTGAAAACTCTGCTCTCTGAAACGATCCTTGTGCACCCCTGTCTCCAAACTCTGCACTCTGAAACAGTTTTCTCCACCCCAGTCTCCAAACTCTGCTCTCTGTAACAGTCCTCCTGTAGTGCAGTCTCCAAAATCTTCTCTCTGTAATGGTCCTACTGCACCCCAGTCTCTAACCTCTGCTTTCTGTATCAGTCCATCTGCACCCCTGTCTCGAAACTCTGCTCTCTGTAAGTTCCTTCTGCAACCCAGTCGACAAACTCTGCTCTCTGTAACAGGCATTCTTCCCCCCAGTCTCCAACCTCTGCTCTCTCTAAGAGTCCTTCTGCTCCCCAGTCTCCAACCTCTGCTCTGTGCAACGATCCTTCTTAAACCCAGTCTCCAACGTCCGCTCTCTGCAACAGTCCTTTTGAACCCCAGTCTCCAACATCTGCTTTCTGCTACAGTCCCTCTGAACCTCAGTCTGAAACCTCTGCTCTCTGCAACGATCCTTCTGCACCTCTGTCTCAAAAGTCTGCTGTTCGCAACAGTCCTTCTACACCCCAATTCCCAACCTCAGTTCTCTGAAAGATCCTCCTGCACCACATTCTCCAACCTCTCTTTTCTGTAACAGTCCATCTGCACCCCAGTCTCCTCCTCTGCTCTCTGCATGAATCCTTCTGCTTCTCAGTCTCCAAACTCTGCTCTCTGCAATGATCATTGTGCACCCCAGTCTTCAACCTCTACTCTCTGTAAAAGTCCTTCATAACTGCAGTCTCCAACCTCTGCTCTCTGTAACGGTCCTTCTGCACCCGAGTCTCCAAACTCTGCTTTCTGTATCAGTCCTTCTGCACCCCAGTCTCCAATCTCTGCTCTGTGTAACTGTCCTTCTGCACCTTAGTCTACAACCTCTGCTCTCTGCTTCAATACTTCTGCACCCCAATCTCCCACCTCTACTCTCGGAAACAGTCCTTCTAAACCCCAGTCTAAAACCTCTACTCTCTGCAACAGTCTTTCTGCACCCCAGTTTCCAAACTCTTCTCTCACTATCAATCCTTCTGCACCTCATTCTTCAACCTGTGCTCTATGCAACGATCCTTCTGCACCTCAAAATACAACCTCTACTCTCTGTAACAGTGCTTCTGCACCTCAGTCTCTAACCTAGCTCTCTGTAAGATCCTTCTGCTACCCAGTCTTCAAACTCTGCTATTTGTAACAGTCCTTCTGCACCAAGGTCTCCAACCTCTGCTCTCTGCAATGATATTTCTGCACCACAGTGTCCAACCTCTGCTCGCTGCAACAGTCCTCCTACTTCTGTTCTCTGTAACAATCCTTTTGTACCTCAGTCCCCAAATTCTGCTCTCTGCAATCGTCCTTCTGCACCCCATTTTCCAACCTCTCCTCTCTGTAACAATCGTTTTGTCTCCAACATCTGCTCTCTGTACCAGTCCTGCTACACCTCGGTGTACAATCTCTGCTCTTCGTAAGATCCTTCTGCAACCTTGTCTAAAAACTCTGCTCTCTGTAACAGTTATTCTGCACCCCAGTCTCCAAACTCTGCTCTCTGTAACAGAACTTTTGCACCCCAATCTCCAACCTCTACTCTCTGTAACAGTGTTTTTGCAACTCAGTCTCCAACCTCTGCTCTCTGCAACAATCCTTCTGCACCTCAGTCTCCAGCTCTAATCTCTGTAAAAGTCATTCTGTACCCAAGTCTCAAACCTCTGCTGTCTTTAACAATCCTTCTACACCCCATTCTCCAACGTCTACTCTCTGCAAAACTCCTTCTGCACCCCAATTTTTAACCTCTGCTCTCTGCAACGATTCTCTGCACGCCAGTCTCCAACGTCTCCGGTCCTCAACAGTCCTTATGCACGCCTTTCTCCAACCTCTGCTTTCTGTCAGAACCTTCTGCATGCCAGTTTAAAAACTCTGCTCTCTGTAACATTCCTACTACACCCCAGGCTCCAACCTAAGCATTCTGCACTGGTCCTGCTGCACCCCAGTTTCCAAACTCTGTTCTCTGCAGCAGTCCATCTGCTCCCCAGTCTCCAAACTCTGCTCTCTGTAAGGGTCCTTCTGCATTCCAGTCTCAAAACTCTGCTTTCTGTATCAGTCCTTCTCTACCACTGTTTCCAACCTCGGCTCTGTGTAACAGTCCTTCTGCACCTCTGTCTCCAACCTCTGCTTTCTGCAACCTTACTTCTGCACCCCATTCTAAAACCTCTGCTCTCTGCAAAAGTCCTTCTGAAAAACAGTCTCCAACATCTGCTCTCTGCAACAGTAATACTGTACCGTAGTCTCCAAACTCTGCTCTCTGTAACGATCCTTCTGCACCCCAGTCTCCAACCTCTGCTTTCTGTATCAGTAATGGCACCCCAGTCTCCAAACTTTGCTCTCTGTAACATTCTTTCTGCACCTCAGTCTCAAACCTCTGCTATCTGCAACAGTTCTTCTGCACTCGAGTCTCCAAATTATGCTCTCTTCAAAATTTCTTCTCCACCCCAGTCTCCAAATCTGCACTCTGAAACAGTTCTTCTCCACCCCAGTCTCCAACCTTTGCTCTCTGTAACAGTCCTTCTGTATTACTGTCTCCAAACTTTCCTTTCTGTAACGGTGTGTTTGCAAGCCAGTCTCCAACCTCTGCTTTCTGTATCAGTCCTTGTGCACCCCAGTCTTTAACCTCTTCTCTCTGTTACAGTCCTTCTGCTCCTAAGTCTCCAAACTCATCTTTCTGCAACAGTCCTTCTGCACCCAAGTCTCCAACACCTGCTACCTGAAACAGTCTTTCTAAACCCCAGTCTCCAACCTCTGCTATCTGCAACAGTCTTTCTGGACCCCAGTCTCCAGGCTTTGCTATCTGTAACAATCCTTCTGCACCTCAGTCTCCAACCTCTGCTCTCTGCAATGGACATTCTACACCTCAGTCTGCAAACTCTACTCTCTGTAACATTCCTTCTGCACCTGAGTCTTCCACCTCTGATCTCTGTAAGATCCTTCTGCAACCCAGTCTCCAAACTCTGCCTTCTGCAAAGATCATTCTGCACCCCAGTTGCCGAACTCTGCTCTCTGTAACAGTCCTGTTGCACCTCAGTCTTCAAACTCTTCTCGGTGTAAGATGCTTCTGCAGCCGTGTCTCCAAACTATGCTCCTTGTAACAGTCCTCCTGCACCCCAGTCTCCAAACTCTGCTCTCAGCAACAGTCCTTCTAAACCCCAGTCTCCAAACTCTGCTCTCTGCAACAGTCCTTCTGCACCACATTCTCCAACATCTGTTCTCTCAAACAATCCTTCTTAACCTCAGTTCCCAAACTCAGATCTCTGCAATGGTCCTTCTGCACCCCAGTCTCAAACCTCTGCTCTCTTTCAAAAATCCTTCTGCCACCCCAGTCTCTAACCTCTGCTCTCTGCAATGATCCTTCTGCACCCAGTCTCCAACATCTGCTCTCTGCAACAGTCCTTTTTACCTCAGTCTGAAAACTCTTCTCTCTGCTACAATCCTTGTGCACCCCAGTATCCAAACTCTGCTTTCTGTAACAGTAATTCTGCAACTTAGTCTCCAACCTCTGCTCTCTGTAACAGTCCTTCTACACCCCCGTATCCAAACGCTGCTCTCTGTAAGATCCTTCTGCACCCCAGTTTCCAAACTCTGCTCTCTGTAACATTCCTTCTGGTCCCCAGTCTCAAAACTCTGCTCTCTGTAACAGTTCTTCTGCTCCCCAGTCTCCAACCTCTGCTCTCTGAAACAGTCCTTCTGCACCACAGTCTCCAAACTCTGCTCTCTGTAACAGTCCTTCTGTACTGCAATCTCCAACCTCTGCTCTCTATAATGGTCCTTCTGCACCCCAGTATCCAACTTCTGCTTTCTGTATCAGTCCTCCTGCACCACTGTCTCCAAACTCTGCTGTCTGTAACAGTCCTTTTGCACCTCAGTCTCCAACTTCTTCTCTCTGCAACAGTCCTTCTGCACCCCAGTCTCCAACCTCTGCTCTCAATAACTATCTTTCTGTACCTCAGTCTCCAACCTCTACTCTCTGTTACAGTTTTTCTGCATCTCCGTCTCCAACCTCTGCTCTCTGCACCAGTCCTTCTGCACCGCTGTCTCAAATTCTGGTCCCTGCAACAGTCCTTCTTCACCTCAGTTCCCAAACTCTGATCTCTAAAATGGTACTTTTTAACCCCTGTCTCCAACCTCTGCTCTCTGTATCAATCCTACTGCACCCCAGTCTTCAACATTTGCTCTCTGCAACGATCCATCTGCACCCCAGTTTACAACATCTGCTCTCTGCAACAATCCTTCTGCACCTCAGTCTGAAAACTCTGCTCTCTGCAATGATCTTTGTGCAGCCCAGTCTCTAAAATCTGCTTTCTGTAAAAGTCCTTCTGCATCTCAGTCACCAATCTCTGCTCTCTCCAAGTATTCTTCTGCACCCCAGTCTCCAACCTCTACTCTCTGTAACAGTCCTATTGCACCTCAGTTTCCAAACTCTGCTCTATATAAGATCCTTCTGCAACCCAGTATCCAATCTCTGGCCTCTCTAACAATCCTCTTGCTCCCCAGTCTCCAAACTCTGCTCTCTGTAACAGTCCTTCTGCACCTCACTCTGAAACCTCTGCTCTCTGCAACAGTCTTCTGCACCCCAGTCTTCAACCTCTGCTCTCTGCAACAGTCCTTCCTCATCCCGGTCTCTGAAATCTTCTCTCTGCAACAGTACTTTTCCACCGAAGTCTCCAACCTCTGTTCTCTGTAACAGTCCTTCTGCACCTCAGACTCCAACCTCTGCTCTCTGCAAGAGTCCTTCTGTGCCCCAATCTAGAACCTCTGCTCTCTGCAACAGTCCTTCTGGACCTCAGTGTCCAAACTCTGCTCTCTGTAAGATCCTTCTGAAACCCAGTCTACAACCTAACAGTCCTTCTGTACCGCAGTCTCCAATCTCTGTTCTCTGTAAGGGTCCTTGTGCACCCAATCTCCAACCTCTGATTTCTGTATCAATCCTTCTGCAACCCAGTCTTCAAACTCTGCTTTCTGTATCCAGTGTTCTGCAAGCCAGGCTTCAACGTCTGCTCTCTGTAACAGTCCTTCTTCACCCCACTCTCCAACCTCTGTTCTCTAGAACAGTCCTTCTATACCCCAGTCTCCATAATCTACTCTGTGTAACGATCTTTCTGCACCCCAGTCTGCAACGTCTTCTCTCTGCAAAATTCCTTCTGCACCCCAGTCTCCAAACTTTCCTCTCTGTAACATTCCTTCTACACCCCAGTATCCATGTTTGCTCTCTGCAATGGTCTCTCTGCAGCCCAGTCTCCAACCTTGTTCTCTACAACCGTTCTTCTGTACCGCAGTCTTCAAACTCTGTTCTCCATAAGGGTCCTTCTGCACCCCAGTCTCCAAACTCTGATTTGTTTATCAGTCCTTCTGCACCCCAGTCTCCAACCTCTGCTCTCTGTATAAGTCCTTCTGAACCTATATCTCCAACCTTTACTCTCTACAACAGTCTTTCTGCACCCCTGTCTCCAACCTCTGCTCTCTGCAACATTTCTTCTACACTCAGATCTCCAAACTGTGCTATGTATAACGGTCATTCTGCACCCCAGTCTCCAACTTCTGCTCTCTGTAAAGATCCTTCTGCACCCCATTCTCCAACCTCTGCTCTCTACAATAATCCTTCTGCACCTCAGTTTCCAACCACTGCTCTCTGCAACGATCCTTCTGTATCCCATTCTCCAAATTCTTCTCTCTGTTACAGTCCTTCTGCACCTCAGTCTCCAACCTCTGATCTCTATAACAGTCCTTCTGTACCTCAGTCACCAACATCTGCTCTCTGTAACAGGTCTTATGCACCCCAGTCTCCAAACTCTGCTCTCTGTAACAGTTCTTCTGCACCCCAGTCTCAAACCTCTGCTCTCTGTAACAGTCCTGATTCACCTCAGTCTCCAACCTCTGCTCTCTGTTACAGTCTTTCTTCACCTTAGTCTGAAACCTCTACTCTCTGCACGATCCTTCTGCACCCCAGTCTCCAATCACTGCTCTCTGTAATATTCATTCTGCCCCACAGTCACCAACCACTGCTCTCTGTAAGATCCTTCTGAAACCCAGCCTCAAAACTCTGCTTTCTATAACAGTCCTTCTGCAACCCAGTCTACAACCTCTGCTCTCTGTTGCAGGCCTTATGCACCCCAGTCTTCAAAATCTGCTCTTTTAAACAGTCCTTCTGCACGGCAGTCTGCAACCTCTTCTCTCTGTAACGGTCCTTCTGCACACCAGTCTCACACCTCTGCTTTCTTTATTATAATTCTTCACCCGAGTCTCCAACTTCTGCTCTGTGTAACAGTCCTTCTGCATCTCAGTCTCCAACCTCTGCTCTCTGCAACAGTCCTTCTGCACCCCAGTCTCCAACCTCTGCTTACTGCAACATTTCTTCTGCACCCCAGTCTCCAACCTGTGCTCTCTGTAACAGTCCTTCTGCACCGCAGTCTCCCACCTCTTCTCTCTGTAAGGATCTTTCTGCAGCCCAGTCTCCACCTCTGCTGTCTTCAATGATTCTTCTGCAATTCAGTATCCAACTTCTGCTCTCTTCAACGATCCTTCTGCACCCCAGTCTCCAACCTCTACTCTCTGTAACTATTTTTCTGATCCTCCGTCTTTAACCTCTGCTCTCTGTAACTGTCGTCCTGCACCCCTGTCTCCAACCTCTGCTCTCTGCAAGGATCCTTATGCACCCCAGTCTCCAACATCTGCTCTCTGTAACGGTCCTTCTGCACCCCAGCCTCAAACCTCTGCTTTCTGTGTAAGTCTTTCTGAACCAGGGTTTCCAACCTCTGCTCTCTGTAACAGTCCTTCAGCACCTCTGTCTCCAACCTCTGAACCCAGCAACCTTACTTGTGCACCCCATTCTCTAACCTCTGCTTTCTGTAACAGTCCTTCTGCACCCCATTCTCTAACCTCTGGTCTCTGCAACAGTCCTTCTGTAACACAGTCTCCAACCTCTGCTCTCTGTAACGGTCCTTCTGCACCCCAGTCTCAACCTCTGCTTTCTGTATCAATAATTCTGCAACCCAGTCTCCAACCTTTGCTCTCTGTAACATTCTTTCTGAACCTCAGTCTCCAATGTCTTCTCTCTGCGACAGTTCTTCTTCACCTCAGTCTCCAAACTCTGCTCTCTGCAACAGTTCTTCTGAACCCCAGTCTCCAACATCTGCACTCTGAAACAATTCGTCTATAAACCATTCTCCAACCTCTGCTGTCTGTAACAGTTCTCCTGTATTGTAGTCTCCGAACTCTGCTCTCTGCAACGGTCCTTTTGCTCCCTAGTCTCCAACCTCTGCTTTTTGTATAAGTCCTTCTGAACCCCAGTCTCCAACCTCTGCTCTCTGTAATAGTCCATCTGCACCTCAGTCTCCAAATTCTGCTCTCTGCAACAGTCCTTCTTCACCACAGTCTCCAACCTGTGTAACTTCCAACAGTCCCTCTGCACCTCAGTCTGAAAACTCGGTTCTCTGCAACGATCCTTCTGCACCCCAGTCTCCAAACTCTGCTCTCTGTAACAGTCCTGTTCCACCTCAGTCTCCAACCTCTGCTCTCTGTAAGATACTTCTGCAACCCTGTCTCCAAACTCTGCTCTTTGTAACAGTCCTTCGGGACCCCATTCTCAAACCTCTGCTCTGTGCAACAGTTCGTCTGAACCGCAGTCTCCAAGATCTGCTCTAAGAAAGATCCTTCTGCACCCCAGTCTCCAAACTCCGATCTCCGTAACAGTCCTTCTTCACCCGAGTCTTCAACCTTTGCTCTCTGTAACAATCCTTCTGCACCTCAGTCTTCAACATCTGCTCTCTGCAACGGTTAATCTGCACCCCATTCTCCAACCTCTGTTGTCTACTAGAGTACTTCAGCATGTAAGTCTCCAACCTCTTCTCCCTGCAAAAATCCTTCTGCACCCCAGTCTCCAACCATTGCTCTCGGTAACATTTCTTCTGCACCTCAGTCTCCAAACTCTGCTCTATGTAAGTTCCTTCTGCCACCCAGTCTCCAAACTCTGCTCTATGTAAGTTCCATCTGCCACCCAGTCTCCAAACTCTGCTCTCTGTAACAGTCCTTCTGCACCCCAGTCTCCAACCTCTGCTCTGTGCACCAGTTCGTCTGCACCCCACTCTCCAGGCTCTGCTCTCTGTAAGATCCTTCTGCACACCAATCTCCAAACTCTGATCTCTGTAACAGTCCTTCTTCACCCCAGGCTCCAACCTCTGCTCCATGCAACAATCTTTCTGCACCCCAGTCTCAAACTTCTGCCCTCTGCAACAGTTCTTCTTCACCCCAGCCTTTAACATATACTCTCTGAAACAATCCTTCTGCATCCCATTCTCCAACCTCTGCTCTCTGCAACAGTCCTTCTGTACCCTGGTCTCCACCCTCTGCTCTCTGTAACAGTCTTTCTGTACTGCAGTCTCCAAATTCTGCTCTCTGTAAGGTTCATTCTAGACCCAAGTCTCCATCCTCTGCTTTATGTATCAGTCCTTCTGCACTCCAGTCTGCAACCTCTGCTCTCTGTAATAGTCCTTCTACACTCCAGTCTTCAACCTCTGCTCTGTGTAACAGTCTTTCTGCAACCCAGTTTCCAATTGCCGCTCTCTGCTACGATCCTTCTGCATCCCAGTCTCCAACATCTGCTTTCTGCAACCGTCCTTCTGCACCCAAGTCTCCGACCTCTGCTCTCTGAAAGGATCCTTCTGAACACCAGTCTCCATCCTCTGCTCTCTGCAATAATCCTACTGCACCCCGGTCGCCACCCTCTGCTCTCTGTAACAATTCTTCTGCACTGCAGTCTCAAAACTCTGCTCTACGTAATATTCTTCTGCAACCCAATCTCCAACCTCTGCTCTCTTGAACAGGCCTTCTGAACCTCAGTCTCCAAACTCTGCTCTCTGTATAAGTCTTGCTGCACCCCAGTCTCAAACTCTGCTCTCTATAACAGTCTTGCTGCATGTTAGTCTCCTACCTCTGCTCTCTGCAACAGTTATTCTGCACACCAGTCTCCAACATCTGCACTCTGAAACAGTTCTTCTCCAACCCAGTCTCCAACCTCTGCTCTCTGTAACAGTCCTCCTGTATTGCAGTCTCCAAATTCTGCTCTCTGTAATGGTCCTTCTGCACCTCAGTCACCAACCTCTGCTTTCTGTATCAGTCCTTCTGCACCCCAGTCTCCAACCTCTGCTCTCTGTAACAGTCCTTCTACACTCCAGTCTTAAACCTCTGCTCTGTGTAACAGTCCTTCTGCAACCCAGTTTCCAATTGCCGCTCTCTGCTAGGATAGTTCTGCATCCTAGTCTCCAACGTCTGCTTTCTGCAACCGTCCTTCTGCACCCAAGACTCCGACCTCTGCTCTCTGAAAGGATCCTTCTGAACACAAGTCTCTGTCCTCTGCTCTCTGCAATAATCATACTGCACCCCAGTCGCCACCCTCTGCTCTCTGTAATAATCCTTCTGCACTGCAGTCTCCAAACTTGGCTCTACGTAATATTCTTCTGCAACGCAGTCTCCAAACTCTGCTCTCTGTAACAGCCCTTCTTTATGCAGTCTCCAACCTCTGCTCTCTTTAACAGGCCTTCTGAACCCCAGTCTCCAAACTCTGCTCTCTGTATCAGTCCTTCTGAACCCCAGTCTCCAAACTCTGCTCTCTGTAACAGTCTTTCTGCATCTCAGTCTCCTACCTCTGCTCTCTACAACAGTTATTCTGCACACCAGTCTCCAACATCTGCACTCTAAAACAGTTCTTCTCCACTCCAGTCTCCAAACTCTGCTCTCTGTAACAGTCCTCCTGTATTGCAGTCTCCAAATTCTGCTCTCTGTAATGGTCCTTCTGCACCTCAGTCTCAAACCTCTGCATTCTATATCAGTCCTTCTGCATCCCAGTCTCCAACCTCTGCTATCTGATACAGTCCTTCTGTACCTCAGTCTCCAAATTCTATTCTGTGCAAAAGTCCTTCTGCACCCAAATCTCCAACACCTGCTCGCTGCAACAGTCCTTCTTCACCCCAGGTTCCAACCTCTGCTATCTGCAACAACACTTCTGCACCCTAGTCTCCAACCTCTGCTCTCTGCAACAGTCCTTCTACACCCCAGTCTTCAACCTCTGCTCTGTTTAACAGTCCTTCTGCAACCCAGTCTCCAAACTCTGCTCTCTGTAACAATACTTCTTCTCCCCAGTCTCCATTCTCTGCTCTCTGTAACAATACTTCTGCACCCCAGTCTCCGACCTCTGCTATCTGTAACTTTTTTCTGCACCACAGTCTCAAACCTCTCCTTTCTGTATCATTCCTTCTGCACCACAGTTTCCAAACTCTGCTCTCTGCAACAGTTCTTCTGCACCCAGTCTCCAAGGTCTGCACTCTGAAATAGTCCTTCTTCACACCAGTCTCCAACTTCTCTCTTTTACAGTCCTCCTGTAGTGCAGTCTCCAAAATCTGCTCTCTGTAACTGTCCTTCTGCACCCAAGTTTCAAACCTCTGCTTTCTGTAACAATGCTTCTACACCCCAGTCTCCAAACTCTGCTATCTGTAACAGTCCTTGTGCACCCCAGTCTCCAACCTCTGATCTCTATAACAATAATTCTGCATTCCAGTCTCAAACCTCTGCTCTCTGCAGCGATCCTTTTGCACCCTATTCTCCAACCTCTGTTCTCTGCAAAAGTCTTTCGGCACCCCAGTCTCCAACATCTGCGATCTGCAACAGTCCTTCTGAACCTTAGTCTGAAAACTTTGCTCTCTGCAACAATCCTTGTGCACCCCAGTCTCCAAACTCCGCTTTCTGTAACAGTCCTTCTGCACCTCAGTCTCCAAAATCGGCTCTCTGTAACAGTGCTTCTGCACCGCAGCCTCCAACCTCTGCTCTCTGTAAAAGTCCTGCTGCTCCCAAGTCTCCAACCTCTGCTATCTATAACAGTCTTTCTGCTTCCAGTCTCCAACCTCTGCTCTCTGTAACAGTCCTTCTGTACCACAGTCACCAACCTCTGCTCTCTGTAATGGTCCTTCTGCACCACAGTCCCCAACCTCTCCTTTCTGTATCATTCTTTCTGAACCACAGGTTTTTTTGCAACATTCCTTCTGCACCTAAGTCTCCAACCTCTGCTCTCTGCGACAGTTCTTCTGCACCCCAGTCTCCAACCTCTGCTCTCTGCAACATTTCTTAAGCACCCCAGTCACCAAGGTCTGCACTCTGAAACAATTCGTCTAAGCTATTGCCCTTCTTGGACTATTCCCTGAGGACCTTAAAAGAGCACACTATACGGATACGGCCACATCAATGATTATAGCAGCACAATTCACAATAGCTAGACTGTGGAACCAACCTAGATGCCCTTCAATAGACGAGTGGATAAAAAAATTGTGGCAGCTATACACAATGGAGTATTATGCAGCACTAAGAAACGACAAAATCATAGAATTTGCAGGGAAATGGATGGCGTTAGAGCAGATTATGCTAAGTGAAGCTAGCCAAGCCCTAAAAAACAAATGTCAAATGTCTTCTTTGATATAAAGAGAGCCACTAAGAATAGAACAGGAAGGAAGAGCATGAGGAAAAGACTACCAGTAAACTAAGACGAATGGGGGGAGAGAAAGGAAGAGAGAAGGGAAAACATATGGAAATGGTAGGAGACCTTCAGTGATACACAAAATTATAAGAGGTTATGAGGGGAAAGGGGGTGGGGGGAAAAAGGGGAGAGAACTGAACAACAGCAGAGGAGGTAGAGAGGGAAGATGGGAGGGGAGGGGAGGGGAGGGGGGATAGTAGGGGATAGGAAAGGTAGCAGAATACAACAGTCACTAATATGCCATTATGTAAAAACGTGAGTATGTAACAGAAGTGAGTCTGTATTATGTATTTGGGGAGTTCAAATCTCAATTGAGTCGAATGTATGAAAGATGATATGTCTTGAGCTCTGTAATGTTTTGAACAATCAATAAAAAAAAAAAAATAAAATAAAATAAAATTCTCCACACCAGTCTCCAAACTCTGTTGTCTCTCACAGTCCTCCTGTAGTGCAGATTCCAAAATCTGCTCTCTGTACCAGTCCTTCTACACCCTATGTCCAGCCTCTGCTCTCTGCAGCAGTCCCTTTGCAACCCAGTATCCAACCTCCGCTCTCTGTAACAATCCTTCTGCAACTCAGTATCCAACCTCTGCTCTCTGCAATGGTCCTTCTGCACCTCATTCTCCAAACTCTACTCACTGTAAAAGTACTTCTGCACCCCTGCTCCAAACTCTGCTCTCCATAACAGGCCTTCTGCACCCCAGTCTTCGATGTCTGTTCTCTTTAACAATCCTTTTGCACCCCAGTCTCCATCCTCTGCTCTCCATAACGATCCTTCTTCACCCCTGTCTCAAACCTCTGCTCTCTGCAAAAGTCCTTCTGTACCCCAGTCTCCAACATGTGCTCTCTGCAAAAGTCCTTCTGCACCTCAGTCTGAAAACTCTGTTCTCTGCAACGATCCTTCTGCACCCTAGTCTCCAACCTCTGATCTCTGTAACAGGGCTTTTGCACCTCAATCTCCAAACTCTACTCTCTGCAACAGTCCTTCTGCACCTCAATCGCCAATTTCTGACCTCTGTAAGATGCTTCTGCAGCCCTGTATCTAACCTTAGCTCTCTATAAGAGTCCTTCTGCACGGAAGTCTCTGACCTCTGCTCTCTGTAACAGGATTTCCGCAAGTCAGTCTCCAAACTCTGCTCTCTACAACAGTCCTTCTGCACCCTCGTTACCAACATCTGCTCTCTGCAACAGTCCTTCTGCTCCCCAGATTCCGAGATCTGCTCTACGTAACAGTCTTTCTGTACTGCAGTCTCCAACCTCTACTCTTTGTAACGGTCCTTCTACACCCCAGTCCACAACCTCTCCTTTCTGTATCTGTGTGTCTGAACCCCAGTCTCCAACCTCTATTCTCTGTATCTATCCTTCTTCACCTCAGTCTCCATCCTCTGACCTCTGTAACGGTCCTTCTGCACCCCAATTTCAAAACTCTGCTTCCTAAAACAGTCCTTCTGCACCTGAGTCTTCAAACTCTGCTCTCTGTAACAGTCCTCCTACAACTAAGTCTTCAACCTCTGCTCTCTTTAATAGTCCTTCTGCAACTCAGTCTGAAACCTCTGCTCTCTGCACGATCCTTCGGCAGCCCAGTATCAAAACAGTGCTCTCTGTAACAGTCCACCTGCACCTCAGTCTCCAACCTGTGCTCTCTGTTAGATCCTAGAGCAACCAAGTCTTCAAACTCTGCTATTTGTAACAGTCCTTCTGCACCCAGTCTCCAACCACTCCTCTCTGTAACAGGCCTTTTGCATGCCAGTCTCCTAACTCTGCTCTCTGCAACAATATTTCTGCACCCCAGTCTCCAACCACTGCTCTCTGCAATGATCCTACTGCACCCAAGTCTCCAACCTCTGATTTCTGCAACAGTCCTTCTGCACCTCAGTCTCCAACTTCTGCTCTCTGTAAGATCCTTCTGCACCCCTGTCTCCAAGCTCTGCTCCTTGCAACAATCCTTCTGCACCCCAGTCTCCAAACTCTTCTCGATGTAAAAGAACTTCTGCACCTCAGTCTTTTTTTTTTTCCCGCAAGGCACACGTTTTTATTTTATATGTAGGTTAAAATAAGTCTTCTCAGATTAAGTTTAACTTTAAAGTCATTTTGGGTGAGTTTTTCAGTAAGGAAGCTGCTTAACCCCCTGCAAGAGAAGGAGAGATTGTAATCCGTGGCCAGTCCCATCCAGTCAGGCAAGATGGCCAGTTAAGGAACATCCAGATATCTACTGATGTTTGCAAATGTGGAAAATGTTTGATTTCCAGAATATTTTTCAATCCACAGTGAAAGCAATGGTTTGGGTATTTCATCATGAATAGTCCTTTTCAGATATTAGGGACATTTTAAGCTACTTGGCCAGCTTGATTTTCAATGTTTCTAAAACTTTTCATTGATCACAATCTTAGTCCTGAATTATAAGTTACACCCATTCTGAAGTCTACATCCTGACCCTTAGGGTGTCTCTTCTTCACTCACCTGTTTTTGGCTTCACTCTTATTTCAGACTCAAATACAGACTCAAAGACTTCCTTCCTAATCTAATCTTAGCTGCCCTCATCAATTCTGATCTGGATTCTGTCTCCTGCTTGTTATCTTTTTTTTGTTTATTTATTTATTTATTAATTGAGACAAGATAATACAAATGGAATAAATGATTTACAGTAGAAGGGGTAGAGAGAGAAAAGGGGAGGGGAGAGAGGGGAGGGGGGATAGTAGAGAATAGGACTGACAGCAGAATACATCAGACACTAGAAAGGCAATATGTCAATCAATGGAAGGGTAACTGATGTGATACAGCAATCTGTATACGGGGTAAAGTTGGGAGTTCATAACCCGCTTGAATCAAACTGTGAAATATGATGTATTAAAAACTGTGTAAGGTTTTGAACGACCAACAATTAAAAAAAATAAATAAATGCACCTCAGTCTGTATTCTCTGCTCTCTGCAACAGTCCTTCTGCACCCCAGTCTTTAAACACTGCTCTCTGCAACAGGCTTTCTGTACTGCAGTCTCCAACTTCTGTTCTCTGTAATGGTCTTTCTGCACTGCAGACTATAATATCTGCTTTCTGTATCAGTTTTTCTGCACCCCAGTCTCAAAATTCTGCTCTCTCTAAGAGTCCTTCTGCACCTCAGTCTCCAACCTCTGCTCTAAGCAACAGTCCTTCTGCACCCCAGTCTCCAACATATGCTCTCTGAAACAGTGCTTCTGCACCCCAGTCTCCAACCTCTGCTCTCTGAAACAGTTTTCCTCCACCCCAGTCTCCAACCTCTGCTCTCTGCAACAGTCCTTCTGCACCGCATTCTCCAACCTCTGCTCTCGTTAAGAGTCCTTCTGCACCACAGTCTCCAACCTCTGCTCTCTGTAAGATCTTTCTGCCCTCCAGATTCCAAACTCTGCTCTCTGTAAAATTTCTTCTCCACCCCAGTTTTTAACCTCTGCTTTCTGCAAGTGTCCTGTGGCACCCCAGTTTCCAAGCTCTGTCCTCCTCAAAAGTCCTTCTGCTCCCCAGTCTCCAACATCTTCTCCTGTAACAGTCCTTCTATACAGCAGTCTCCAACCTGTACTCTCTGTAACATTCCTTCAGCACCCCAGTCTCCAACCACTGCTCTCTGTAAAAGTTTTTCGATACCGCAGTCTCCAAACTCTGGTCTCTGTAACGGTCCTTCTGCACCCCAATTTCCAACCTCTGCTTTTTGTAACAGTCCTTCTGCACCTCAGTCTCCAAACTCTGCTCTCTCTAACAGTTCTTCTACATCTCAGTCTCGAACCTCTGCTCTCTGTAACAGTCCTTCGGAACCTCAGCCTGAAACCTCTGCTCTCTGCACGATCCTTCTGCACCCCAATCTTCAACCACTTCTCTCTGTAACAGTCAAAGTACACCCCAGTCTCCAACCTCTGCTTTCTGTAACACTTTTTCTATACCGCAGTCTCCAAACTCTGGTCTGCGTAACAGTCTCTCTGCACCACAATTTCCAACCTCTGCTTTCTGTAACAGTCCTTCTTCACCTCAGTCTCCAAACTTTGCTCTCTGTAACAGTCGTTCTACACCTCAGTCTCCAACATCTGCTCTCTGTAACAGTCCTTCAGCACGTCAGTCTTACACCTTACTCGCTGCACAATTCTTCTGCACCCCAGTCTCCAAACTCTGCTCTCTACAATGATCCTACTGCACCCCAGTCTCCAAACTCTGATCTCTGCAACAGTCCTCTGCACCTCAGTCTCAAAATTCTGCTCTCTGTAAGATCCTTATACACCCCCGTACCCAAATTCTGCTCTCTGTAAAAGTCCATCTGTACCCGAGTCTCCAACCTCTGCTCTCTCCAACAGTCTTTCTACAACCTAGTTACCAACATCTGCTCTCTGCAAGAATTCTTCTGCACCTCAATCTGAAAACTGCTCTCTGCAACGACCCTTATGCACCCCAGTGTCCTATTTCTGCTCTCTGTAACAGTCCTTCTTCACCTCAGTCTCCCAACTTTGCTCTCTTTATAATCCTTCTGCAACACAGTCTTCAAACTCTGCATTCTGTAACAGTCTTTCTGCACAACAGTCTCCAACCTCTGCTCTCTGTAACAGGATTTCTGCCACCCAGTCTCCAAACTCTGCTCTTTGTAAAAGGCCTTCTGCACCCCAGTCTCCAACCTCTTCTCTCTGCAATGATTCTGCTCCACCCAAGTATCCAACATCTGCTCTCTGCAACAGTCCTTTTGCACACCAGTCTCCAAACTCTGCTCTCTGTAAGATCCATGTGAACCCCAGTCTCCAACCACTACTCTTTTACAGTCTTTCTGCACCCCAGTCTTCATACGCTACTCTCTGCAACTGTCCTTTTCCACCCCAGTCTCCAACATCTGCTCTCTGCAACAGTCCTTCTGCACCCTAGTCTCTAAACTCTGCTCTCTGCAACGATCCATCTGGACCCCAGGATCCAATGTCTGCTCACGGCAACAGTCCTTCTGCACCACAGTCTCCAACCTCTGCTCTTTTTAAGATCCTTCCGCACTTCAGTTTCCAAACTCTGCTCTCTGTAACATTCCATCTCCACCCCAGTCTCTAACCTCTGTCTTCTGCAACAGTCATTCAGCTCCCCAGTCTCCGAGATCTGCTCTCTGTAAAAGTCCTTCTACACCCCAGTCTCCAAACTCTTTTTTCTGTATCAGTCAATTTTAACCCCGTCTCCAAACTCTGTTCTCTGTATCTATCCTGCTGCACCTCAGTCTCCAAGCTGTGCTCTATGTAAGAGTCCTTCTGCACACCAGTCTCCCAACATTGCTCTCTGTAACAGTCCTTCTGTACTGCAGTCTCCAACATCTGCTCTCTGTAACGGTCTTTCTGCACCCAAGAATCCAATCTCTGCTTTCTGCATCAGTCCTCCTGCACCCCAGTCTCCAACATCTGCTCTCAGTAACAGTCCTATACCACAGTCTCCAACCTCTGCTCTCTTTAACGATCCTTCTGCACCCCAATTTCCAAACTCTGCTACCTGTAACAGTCCTTCTGCACCTGAGTCTTCAAACACTTCTCTCTGTAACAGTACTTTTACAACACAGTCTCCAACCTCTGCTCTCTGTAACCGTCCTTCTGAACCTCAGTCTGAATCTTCTCCTCTCTGAACAATCCTCTACACCCCAGTCTCCAACAACTGTTCTCTGTAACAGTCCACCTGCACCTCAGTCTACAACCTCTTCCCTCTGTAATATCCTTCAGTAACCCAGTCTCTAAACTCTGATCTCTATAACAGTCCTTCTGCACCCGAGTGTCCAAGCTCTCCTCACTGTAACAGGCCTTCTGCAAGGCAGTCTCCAAACTCTGCTCTCTGTAGCAGGCCTTCTGCACCCCAGTCTCCAACTTCTGCTCTCTGCAACGATCCTTGTGAACACGAAACTCCAACCTCTGCTCTCTGCAATGATCCTACTGCACGCCAGTCTCTAACCTCTGATCTTTGCAACACTCCTTCTGCACCTAAGTCTCCAATTTCTTCTCTCTGTAAGATCCTTCTGCACCCCTGTCTCAAAGGTCTGCTTTTTGCAACAATCCTCCTGCACCCCAGTCTCCAACCTCTGCTCAATGTAACTGGACTTCTGAACCTCAGTCTCCAAAATCTACTCTCTGCAACATTCCTTCTGCACGCCAGTCTCCAAACTCTGATCTCTGCAACAGTCCTTCTGTACTGCAGTCTCTAAACTCTGCTCTCTGTAACGGTCTTTCTGCACCCCAGAATCCAATCTCTGCTTTCTGCATCAGTCCTCCTGCACCCCAGTCTCCAACATCTGCTCTCTCTAAGAGTCCTCCTGCACCTCAGTCTCCAACCTCTGCTCTCAGCAACAGTCCTTCTGCACCCCAGTCTCCAACCTCTGCTGTCTGCAACAGTGCTTTTACACTCCAGTCTCCCACCTCTGCTCTATGCAACAGACCTTCTGCACCTATTCTCCAAACTCTGATCTCTGTAACAATCCTTCTGCACCTCAGTCTCCAAACTCTCTTCTCTGAAGGGTCCTACTGGACCTCAGTGTCCAACCGCTACTCTCTGTAACAGTCCTTCTGCACTTCAGTCTCCAAACTCTGCTCTCTGTAGGATCCTTCTAAAACCCAGTCTCCAAACTCTGCTCTCAGTAACAGTCTTTCTTCAAACCAGTGTCCAACCTCTGCTCTCTCCAACAGTCCTTCTACACCCCAGTCTCCAAAATCTGCTCTCTGCAACAGTCCTTCTGAACCTCAGTCTAAAAACTCTGCTGTGTGCAACGAACCTTCTGCACCGTGTCTCCTACCTCTGCTGTCTGTAACATACTTCTGCACCTCAGACTCCCAATTCTGCTCTCTGTAAGATCCTTCTGCAACCCAGTCTTTAAACTCTGCACTCTGTAACCGTCCTTATGCACAACAGTCTCCAACCTCTACTCTGTGTTACAGTCCTTCTGTACTGCACTCTCCAACCTCTGCTCTCCGTAACGAGCCTTCTGCTCCCCAGTCTCCAACCTCTGCTCTCTGCAATGATCCTACTGCACCCCAGTCTCCAACCACTTCTCTCGGTAACAGTCCCCCTGCACCTAAGTCTCCAACCTCTGCTCTCTGTAAGATCCTTCATCAACCCAGTCCCCAAGCAGTGTTCTCTGTAACAGACCATCTCACCCAAGTCTCCAAATTCTTCTCTCTGAAACTATTCTTCTCCACACCAGTCTCAAACCTCTGCTCTCTGAAACAGTCCTTTTGCACTACAGTCGACAAACTCTGCTCTCTGCAAAAGTCCTTCTGCACCCCAGTCTCCCACCTCTGCTATCTGTAACCTTCCTTCTGCACCGCAGTCTCCAACCTCTCCATAACAGTCTTTCTGCACCTCAGTCTTCAACCTCTGCTCTCTGCAACAATCCTTCTGCACCCCATTCTCCACCCTCTGCTCTCTGAAACAGTCCTTTGCACCCCATTCTCCAAAATCTGCTCTCAGCAACAGTTCTTCTAACTCCAGTCTTCAAATTCTGCTCTGTGCAACGATCCTTCTGGAACCAAGGCTCCAACGTGTGCTCTCTGCAACAGTCCTTCTGCACCCCAGTTTCCAACCTCTGCTCTCTGTTAGATCTTTCTGCACACCAGTGTCCAAAATCTGCTAACTCTAACATTCCTTCTCCACCGCAGTCTGTAACCTCTGCTTTCTTCAAAGGTCCTGCGGCACCCCAGTCTCCAACCTCTGTCCTCTGTAACAGTCCTTCTGCTTCCCAGTCTCCAACATCTGCTCTCTGTAACAGTCCTTCTGTACCGAAGTCTCCAACCTCTGCTCTTTGTAATGGTCCTTCTGCAGCCCAGTCTTTACCTCTGCTTTTTATATCAGTCCTTCTGAACCCCAGTCTCCAACATCTGCGCTCTGTATCTATCCTTCTCCACCCCAGTTTCCAACCTGTGCTTTCTGTAACCATCTTTCTGCACCGCAGTCTCAAACCTCTGCTCTCTGCAACAGTCCTTCTGCACCACAGTCTCCAAACTCTGCACTCTGTAAGATTTTTCTGCACACCAGTTTCCAAACTCTACACTCTGTAACATTCCTTCTCCAACCCAGTCTTTAACCTCTGCTTTCTGCAAGTGTCCTGCGGCACCCCAGTCTCCAAACTCTGTCCTCTGCAATAGTCCTTCTGCTCCCCAGTCTCCAACATATGCTCTCTGAAACAGTCCTTCTGAAACGCAGTCTCCACTTTCTGCTCTCCATAACGGTCCTTCTGCAACCCAGTTTCCAAACTCTGCTTTCTGTATCAGTCCTTCTGAAGCCCAGTCTCAAACCTCTGTTCTCTCTATATATACTTCTACACCTCAGTCTCAAACCTGTTCTCTCTGTAATATTTCTTCTGCACCCCAGTCTCCAACCTCTGCTCTCTGTAACAGTTTTTCTATACCGCAGTCTCCAAATCCTGGTCTCTGAAACGGTCCTTCTGCACCCTAATTTCCAACCTCTGCTTACAGTAACAGTCTTTATGCACCTAAGTCTACTAACTCTGCTCTCTGTAACAGTTTTTCTACACCTCAGTCTCAAACTTCTTCTCTCTGTAAGATCCTTCAGCAACCCAGTCTCCAACCACTACTCTCTGTAACAATCCACCTGCACCTCAGTCTCCAACCTCTGCTCCTGTAAGATCTTTCAGCAACCCAGTCTCCAAACTCTGCTCTCTGTAGCAGGCCTTCTGCACCCCAGTCTCCAACCTTTGCTCTCTGGAACGATCCTTCTGCACACCAGTCTCCAACCTCTGCTCTCTGCAATGATCCTACTGCACGCCAGTCTCCAACCTCTGATCTCTGCAAAACTCCTTCTGCACCTCAGTCTCCAACTTCTTCTCTCTGTAAGATCGTTCTGCACCCCTGTCTCTAAGCTCTGCTCCTTGCAATGATCCTTCTGCACCCCAGTCTCCAACTTCTGCTCTATGTAAAAGGACTTCTGCACCTCAGTCTCCAACATCTACTCTAAGCAACAGTCCTTCTGCACCCCAGTCTCCAAATTCTGCTCTCTCTACGAGTCCTTCTGAACCTCAGTCTCCAACCTCTGCTATCGGCAACAGTCCTTCTGCTCTCCAGTGTCCAACCGCTGCTCTCAGTAACAGTCCTTCTGCACCTCAGTCTCCAACCTCTGATTTCTACAACAGTCCTTCTGCACCACAGTCTCAAAATCTGTTCTGTAAGATTTTTCTGGTCTCCAGTTTCCAAAATCAGCTCTCTCTAACATTCCTTCTCCACTGCAGTCTCCAACCTCTGCTTTCTGCAAGGCTCCTGTGGCACCCCAGTCTACAACGTCTGTCCTCTGTAACACTCATTCTGCTCTTCAGTCTCCAACATCTGCTCTCTGTAACACTCCTTATGTACCGCAGTCTCCAAACTCTGTTCTCTGTAACGGTCTTTCTACAACCTAGTCTCCACCCACTACTTTTTTAATCAGTCCGTCTGAACCCCAGTCTCCAACCTCTGCTCTCTGTATCTATCCTTCTACACCTCAGTCTCCAACCTGTGCTTTCTGTAACAGTCCTTCTGCACTCCAGTCTCCGAACTCTGCTCTCTGTAACAGTCTTTTTATACCGCAGTCTCCAACCTCTGCTCTCTGTAACGGTACTTCTGCACCCCAATTTCCAACCTCTGCTTTCTGTAACATTCCTTTTGCTACTCAGTGTCTAAACTCTGCTCTCTATAACAGTCTTTCTACAACTCAGTCTCCAACCTCTGCTCTCTGTAACAGTACTTCTGCACCTCAGTCTGAAACCTCTGCTCTCCAGATTCTTTTGCACCCCATTCTCCAACCACTGCTCTCTGTAACAGTCCACAGGCACCTCAGTCTCCAACATCTGCTCTCTGTAAGTTCCTTCAGCAAAACAGTCTCCAAACTGTGCTCTCTGTAAAAGTCCTTCTGCACGCCAGTCTCCAACCTCTTCTCTCTGTAACAGGCCTTCTGCATGCCAGTCTCAAAACTCTGCTCTCTATAGTGGGCCTTCTGCATGCCAGTCTCCAACCTCTGCACTTTGCAATGATCCTACTGCACCCCAGTCTACAACTTCTGATCTCTGCAAGAGTCCTTCTGTACCTCATCTCCAAATTCTGCTCTCTGTAAGATCCTTCTGCACCCCTGTCTCCAACCTCTGCTCTCTGTCACAGTCCTTCTGTACCACAGTCTCCAAAGTCTACTCTCTGCAACAGTCCTTCTTCACACCAGTCTCCAACCTCTGCTCTCTACACCACTCATTCTGCAACCCAGTCTCAAACCTCTGCTCTCTGTAACAATCCTTCTTCACCTCAGTCTCAAAACTCTGTACTCTGCAGAGTTCCTTCTGTACTTTAGTCTCAAACCTCTACTCTCTGTAACAGTTCTTCTGCACCTCATTCTCCAACCTCTTCTCTCTGTAGGAACCTTCTCAAACATAGTCTACAAACTCTGCTCTCTGTAACAGTCCTTCTGCACACTAGTCTCCAAACTCTGCTCTCTTCACTGATCCTTCTTCACACCAGTAACCAACCTCTGCTCTCTAAAACAGTACTTCTGAACCCCAGTCTCCAACATTTGCTCTCTGCAACAGTCCTTCTGCAACTCAGTCTTAAAACTCTGCTCTCTGCAACGATCATTCTGCACCTCAGTCTCCTACCTCTGCTCTCTGTAAGACCCTTCTGCATCTCAGTCTCCAAACTCTGCTCTCTGTAACAGTCCTTCTGAACAACAGTTTCCAACCTCGGCTCTCTTTAAGAGGAATTCTGCAACCCAGTCTCAAAACTCTGCTCTCTGTAACAGGCCTTCTGAAACCCAGTCTCAAACCTCTTCTCTCTGCAATGATTCTTCTCCTCAACAGTCTCAAACCTTTGCTCTCGGCAAAAGTCTTTCTGCATCCTTGTCTCCAACCTCTGCTCTCTGTAAGATCCTTATGAACTCCAGTCTCTAACCTCTCCTTTCTGTAACAATCCTTCTGCACCCCAGTCTTCAACATCTGCTCTCTGCAGCAGTTCTTCTGCACCGCAGTCTGAAAACTATACTCTCTGCCACGACCTTTCTGCAGCCCAGTCTCTTACCTCTGCTCTCTTTAACAGTCCTTCTGCACCTCTGTCTCCCAACTCTGCTCTTTTCAGATCCTTCTGCAACCCAGTCTTTAAACTCTGCACTCTGTAACAGTCCTGCTGTATCTCAATCTCAAAACTCTGCTCTCTGTAACAGTCCTTCTTCACCTCAGTCTCAAACCTCTACTCTCTATAACAGTCTTTCTGTACCTCAGTCTGAGACCTCTGCTCTCTGCATTATCCTTCTACACCCAGTCTCCAACCACTGCTCTCTGTAAGAGTCCACATACACCTCAGTAACAAAACTCTGCTCTTTGTAAGATCTGTCAGCAACCCAGTCTCCTAACACTGCTCTCTATAACAGTACTTCTGCACCCCACTCTCCAACCTCTCCTCTCTGTAACAGGCCTTCTGCATGGCAGTCTCCAAACTCTGCTCTCTGCAACGATATTTCTGCACCCCAGTCTTTAACCACTACTCTCTGCAATGATTTTACTGCACCCCAGTCTCCAACCACTTCTCTCTGCAATGATCCTACTGCACCCCAGTCTCCAACCATTGATCTCTGCAACAGTACTTCTGCAGCTCAGTCTCAAACCTCTGCTCTGTGTAAGTCCTTCTACACCCCAGTCTCTATAATCTACTCTCTGCCACAGTTCTTCTAGACCCCAGTCTCCAACATCTGGTCTCTGGAACAGTCTTTCTGAACCCCAGTCTCAAAACTGTGCTCTCTTCAACTATCCTTCTGGACCCCAGTTACCAACATCTGCTCTATGCAACAGTCGTTCTGCAACACAGTCTCCAACCTTTTCTCTTTGTAAGATCCTTCTGATCTCTAGTTTTGAAACTCTGCTCTCTGTAACACTCTTTCTTCACCGGAGTCTCAAACATCTGTCTTCTGCAACAGTTCTTCTGCTCCCTAGTCTCCGAGATCTGCTCTCTGTAAAAATCCTTTTGTAGCACAGTCTCCAAACTCTGCTCTTTGTAACGGTCCTTCTACACCCCAGTCTCCATCCTCTGCTTTCTGTACCAGTCTTTCGGAACCCCAGTCGTCAAACTCTGTTCTCTGTATCTATTCTTCTGCACCTGAGTCTCCAACCTGTGCTCTATGTAAGAGTCCTTCTGCACCCGAGTCTCCAAACTCTGCTCTCTTGAAGATCCTTCTGCACCCAGTTTCCATCCTCTGCTCTCTGAAACAGTCCTTCTGTACCCCAGTCTCCAAACTCTGCTCTCTGTAAAAATGCTTCTGCTCATCAGTCTCCAACCTCTGCTCTCTGCAACGGTCTTTCTACACCTCAGTCTCCAACCTCTGTTGTCTGCAATAGTCCTTCTGCACCCCAGTGTGCAACCTCTGCTCTCTGTAAAAGTCTTTCTGTACCACAGTCTCCAAATTCTGCTCTCTGTAACGATCGTTCTGCACCACAGTCTCCAAACTCTACTTTCTATATGAGTCCTCCTGCACCCCAGTCTCCAAACTCTGCTCTCGGTAACAGTCCTTCTGAGCCTGATCTCACACCTCTTCTCTCTACAACAGTCTTTTTGCACCGAAGTCTTCAATCTCTGCTTTCTATAACAGTCCTTCTGCACCTCAGTCTCTAATCTCTGCTCTCTGTAAGATCCATCTGCACCCCAGTCTCCAACCTCTGCTCTCTCTAACAGTTCTTCAGCACCTCAGTCTCCAACCTCTTCTCTCTGTATCAATTCTTCTTCATGTCAGTCTCCAACCCCTGCTCTCAGCAACGGTCGTTCTGCACCTAAGTCTCCAAACTCCGTTCTCTGCAACAGATTTTCCGCACCCCAGTCTCAAACCTCTGCATTCTGCAGCAGTCTTTCTGCACCCCAGTCTCCAACCTCTGCTCTCTGTAATAATCCTTCTGCACCTCAGTCTCCAACCTCTGTTCTCTACAACGGTCCTTCTGCACCCCTGTCTCCAAACTCTGATGTCTCCAACAGTCCTTCTTCACCTCAGTCTTCTGCACCCCAATCTCCAACCCCTACTCTCTTCAAAAGTCTTTCTGCACACCAGTCTCCAAACTACTCTCTACAACAGTCCTTCTGCACCCCAGTCTCCAACATCAGATCTCTGCAACAGTCCTTCTCCACCCCAGTCTCCAATCTCTGCTCTCTGTAACAGTTTCTCTATACTGAAATTTCCAAACTCTTCTCTCTGTAACTGTCTTCTGAACCCCAGTCTCCAACCACTGCTTTTTCTATCAGTCCTTCTGCACTCAAGTCTCCAACCTCTGCTCTCTGTAACAGGCCATCTGCACCTCAGTCTCTAAATTCTGCTCTCTTCAAAGGTCCTTTGGCACCCCAATCCCCAACCTGTGGTCGCTGCAACAGTCCTTTTAAACCCAAGTCTCAAACCTCTGCCCTCCGCAACAGTCCTTCTTCACCTCAGTCTCCAACATCTGCTATCTGCAAAGGTCCTTTGGCACCCCAATCCCCAACCTGTGCTCGCTGCAACAGTCCTTTTACACCCAAGTCTCAAACCTCTGCACTCCGCAACAGTCCTTCTTCACCTCAGTCTCCAACATCTGCTCTCTGCAATGGTCTTTTTGCACCTCAGGATTCAACATCTATCTCTTTAACAGTCCTTCTGCACCTCAGTCTGCATCCTCTGCTCTCTATAACAGGCCTTCTGTACCCAAGTCTCTGAACCCTGCTCTCTCTAACAGTCCTTCTGCATCCCAATCTCCAACCTCTGCTCTCTGGAGAAGTCCTTCTGCACCTCAGTCTCCAAACTCTGCTCTCTGGAGAAGTCCTTCTGCACCTCAGTCTCCAAACTCTGCTCTCTGTAAGATCCTTCTGCACCCCAGTCTTCAAACTCTGCTCTCAGTATAAGTCCTGCACCTTAGTCTCCAAACATGCTCTCTTTAACAGTTTTTCTGGATCTCAGTCTTCAACGACTGCTCTCTGAAACAGTCTTTCTGTACCCAAGTCTCCAACCTCTGCTTTCTAGAACAGTCCTTCTATACCCCAGTCTCCATAATCTACTCTGTGCAACAATCCTTTTTCACCCCAGTCTCCAACGTCTGCTCTCTGCAACAAACCTTCTGCACCCCAGTCTCCAAATTTTCATCTCTGTAAGATCCTTGTGAACCCCAGTTTCAAACTCTGCTCTCTGTAACATTCCTTCTGCACCCCAGTCTCCAAAGTTTGCTCTCAGCAATGGTCCCTCTGCACCCCACCCTCCAACCTTGTTCTCTACAACAGTTCTTCTGTACCGCAGTCTTCAACCTCTGTTCTCTGTAAGGGTCCGTCTGAACCCCAGTCTCCAACCTCTGCTTTCTATATCAGTCCTTCTGCACCACAGTCTCCAAACTCTGCTCTCTATAACAGTCCTTCTGCATCTCACTCTGCTACATCTGCTCTCTGCAACAGTCCTTCTGCACTTCAGTCTTCAACCTCTGCTCTCTGCAACAGTCCTTCCTTCACCCCAGTCTTTAAAATCTGCTCTCTGCAACAGAACAGTACTTTTCCACCGAAGTCACCAACCTATGCTCTCTGTTACAGTCCTTCTGCACCTTAGACTCCAACCTCTGCTCTCTGCAACCTTTTTTCTGCACCCCAGTCTCCAACCTCTGCTCTGTTGAAGATCCTTCTGCACCCAGTTTCCATCCTCTGCTCTCTGAAACAGTCCTTCTGTACCCCAGTCTCCAAACTCTGCTCTCTGTAACAATGCTTCTGCTCATCAGTCTCCAACCTCTGCTCTCTTCAACGGTCTTTCTACACCTCAGTCTCAAACCTCTGTTGTCTGCAATAGTCCTTCTGCACCCCAGTGTGCAACCTCTGCTCTCTGTAAAAGTCCTTCTGTACCACAGTCTCCAAATTCTGCTCCCTGTAACGATCCTTCTGCACCACAGTCTCCAAACTCTGCTTTCTATATGAGTCCTCCTGCACCCCAGTCTCCAAACTCTGCTCTCGGTAACAGTCCTTCTGAGCCTCATCTCCAACCTCTTCTCTCTACAACAGTCCTTTTGCACCCAAGTCTTCAATCTCTGCTTTCTATAACAGTCTTTCTGCACCCCAGTCTCTAATCTCTGCTCTCTGTAAGATCCATCTGCACCCCAGTCTCCAACCTCTCCTCTCTCTAACAGTTCTTCAGCACCTCAGTCTCCAACCTCTTGTCTCTGTAATAATCCTTCTTCAAGTCAGTCTCCAACCCCTGCTCTCAGCAACGGTCGTTCTGCACCTAAGTCTCCAAACTCCGTTCTCTGCAACAGATTTTCCGCACCCCAGTCTCAAACCTCTGCATTCTGAAACAGTCCTTCTGCACCCCAGTCTCCAACCTCTGCTCTCTGTAATAATCCTTCTGCACCTCAGTCTCAAACCTCTGTTCTATGCAAAGGTCCTTCTGCACCCCTGTCTCCAAACTCTGATTTCTTCAACAGTCCTTCTTCACCTCAGTCTTCTGCACCCCAATCTCCAAACCCTACTCTCTTCAAAAGTCTTTCTGCACCCCAGTCTTCAAACTACTCTCTACAACAGTCCTTTTGCACCCCCGTCTCCAGCATCAGATCTCTGCAACAGTCTTTTTCCACCCCAGTCTCCAATCTCTGCTCTCTGTAACAGTTTCTCTGTACTGAAATTTCCAAACTCTTCTCTCTGTAACTGTCTTCTGAACCCCAGTCTCCAACCACTGCTTTTTCTATCAGTCCTTCTGCACTCAAGTCTCCAACCTCTGCTCTCTGTAACAGGCCATCTGCACCTCAGTCTCTAAATTCTGCTCTCTTCAAAGGTCCTTTGGCACCCCAATCCCCAACCTGTGGTCGCTGCAAGAGTCCTTTTACACCCAAGTCTCAAACCTCTGCACTCCGCAACAGTCCTTCTTCACCTCAGTCTCCAACATCTGCTATCTGCAAAGGTCTTTGGCACCCCAATCCCCAACCTGTGCTCGCTGCAACAGTCCTTTTACACCAAGTCTCAAACCTCTGTACTCCGCAACAGTCCTTCTTCACCTCAGTCTCCAACATCTGCTCTCTGCAATGGTCTTTTTGCACCTCAGGATTCAATATCTATCTCTTTAACAGTCCTTCTGCACCTCAGTCTCCATCCTCTGCTCTCTATAACAGGCCTTCTGTACCCAAGTCTCTGAACTTTGCTCTCTCTAACAGTCCTTCTGCATCCCAATCTCCAACCTCTGCTCCCTGGAGAAGTCCTTCTGCACCTCAGTCTCCAAACTCTGCTCTCTGTAAGATCTTTCTGCACCCCAGTCTTCAAACTCTGCTCTCAGTATAAGTCCTGCACCTTAGTCTCCAAACATGCTCTCTTTAACATTTTTTCTGGATCTCAGTCTTTCTGCACCTCACTTTGCTACATCTGCTCTCTGCAACAGTCCTTCTGCAATTTAGTCTTCAACCTCTGCTCTCTGCAACAGTCCTTCCTCACCCAAGTCTTTAAAATCTGCTCTCTGCAACAGTACTTTCCCACCAAAGTCACCAACCTCTGCTCTCTGTAACAGTCCTTCTGCACCTCAGACTCCAACCTCTGCTCTCTGCAACCGTCCTTCCGCAACTCAGTGTCCAAACTCTGCTCTCTGTAAGATCCTTCTGAAACCCAGTATCCAACATATGCTTTCGGCAATGGTCCTTCAGCACCAGAGTCTCCAACCTCTTTCCTCTACAAGATTTATTGTGTACCCCATTCTCCAAACTCTGCTCTCTGTAACAGTACTTCTGTACCGCAGTCTCAAACCTCTGTTCTCTGTAAGGGTACTTCTGCACCCCATCTCCAACCTCTACTTTCTGTATAAGTCTTTCTGCAACCCAGTCTACAAACTCTGCTTTCTGTATAAGTCTTTCTGCACGCCAGGCTGCAACCTCTGCTCTCTGCAACAGTCCTTCTGCACCCCAGTCTCCAAACCCTGCACTCTGTAACAGTCTTTCTGCACCCCAGTCTCCAACCTCTGCTCTCTGTAACAGTCCTTCTGCACATACGTCTCCAAGCTCTGTTCTCTGTAAGAGGCCTTCTGCACCCCAGTCTACAACCTCTCTTCACTGTAACAGGCCTTCTGCATTCAAGTCTCTAAACTCTGCTTTCTTTAACAGTCGTTCTGCATCCCAGTCTCAAACCTCTGCTTTCAGTATCAGTCCTGCACCCCAGTCTCCAAACACTGCTCTCTGTAACAATTTTTCTGCACATCAGTCTTCAACAACTGCTCTCTGCAAGAGTCCTTCTGCACCACAGTCTCCAACCTCTGCTCTCTAGAACACTCCTTCTATACCCCAGTCTCTATAATCTACTCTCTGCAATGATCCTTTTTCACCCCAGTATCCAACGTCTGCTCTCTGCAAAATTTCTTCTGCACCCCAGTTTCCAAACGCTTCTCTCTTTAACATTTCTTCTGAACCACAGTATCCAACCTGTTCTCTACAACAGTTCTTCTGTACCGCAGTCTTCAACCTCTGTTCTCCGTAAGAGTTTTTTTGAACCCCAGTCTGCAACCTCTGCTTTCTGTATTAGTCGTTCTTCACCACAGTCTCCAAACTCTTCTCTCTGTAACAGGCCTTCTGCACCTCACTCTGCAACCTCTTCTCTCTGCAACAGTCCTTCCTCACCCCAGTGTCCAAATAATGCTCTCTGTAACAGTCCTTTTCCACCGCAGTCTCCAACCTCTGCTCTCTGCAAAGTTTTTTCTGCACCCCACTCTCCAAACTATTTTCTCTGCATCAGTCCTTCTGCACCCAAGTCTACAACCTCTGCTCTGTGTTACAGTCCTTCTGTACCGTAGTCTCCAACATCTGCTCTCTGTAACGGTCCTTTTGCACCCCAGTCTCCAACGTCTGCTTTCTGTATCAGTTCTTCTGCACCCCAGTCTCCAAACTCTGCTCTCTGTAACAGTTCTTCACACTTCAGTCTCCAACTTCTGCTCTCTGACACGGTCCTTCTTTACCCCAGTCTCCAACTTCTACTCTCTGCAACATTTCTTTTGCACCCCAGTCTCCATCTGTGCTCTCTGTAACTGTCCTTCGCACCCCAGTCTCCAAACTCTTTTTTCTGCATTACTCCTTCTGCACCCCAGTCTCCAAACTCAGCTCTCTCTAACAGTCCTTGTGTACCGCAGTCTCCAAACTCTGCTTTGTGTAACAGTCCTTCTGCACCCCAGTCTCCACACTCTGCTTTCTCTATCAGTTCTTCTGCACCCCAGTCTTTAACCTCTGCTCTCAGTAACAGTCCTTCTGCACCTCAGTTACCAACCTCTGATCTCAGCAAAAGTTCTTCTGCACCCCAGTCTCAAACATCTGCCCTCTGCAAAAGTCCTTCTACACCCCAGTCTCAAACCTCTACTATCTGCAACGAACTTTCTGCACCCCAGTCTCCAACGTCTGCTCTATGCAACAGTTATTCTGCACCCCAGTTTCCATCCTCTGCTCTGTGTAAGAATCCTTCTGCACCCCAATATCCAACCTCTTCTCTCTGTAAAAGTCCTTCTGTACCGCAGTCTCCAAAATCTGCTCTCTGCAACAGTCCTTCTGCACCCCAGTCTCCAACATCTGCTCTCTGCAATATTCCTTCTTAACCCCAGTCTCAAACCTGTGCTCTCTGTAACTGTCCTTCTGCACCCCAGTCTTCAACCTCTGCTCTTTTTAGGGATCCTTTTTTACCTCACTCTCCAACCTCGGCTCTCTGCAACGATCCTTCGGCACCTCAGTCTCAAACCTCTGTTCTCTGCAATGATCCTTCTATACATCAGTCTCCAAGCTCTGCTCTCTGTAACAGTCCTTCTGAACATCAGTGTCAAAACTCTGCTCTCTGTAACAATCTTTCTGCTTCTCAGTCTCCAACCTATGCTCTCTTTAACAGTTCTTCTGGACACCAATCTACAAACTCTGCTCTCTGTAACACTCCTTCTGCACACCAGTCTCCATCCTCTTCTCTCTGTAACACTCTTTCTGCACCCTAGTCTCAATCCTCTGCTCTCTGTAAGAATCCTTCTGAACCCCAGTCTCAAAACACTCCTCTCAGTAACAGTCCTTCTGCACCTCAGTCTCCAAAATCTGCTATCTGAAATGATCCTTCAGCACCTAAGTCTTCAACTGCTGCTCTGTGTAACAGGCCTTCTGAACCGCATTCTCCAACATATGCTCTCTGGATCAGTCCTTTTGCACACCACTATCGAACCTCTGCTCTCTGTAAAAATGCTTCTGAACCTGAGTCTCCAACCTCTGCTCTCTGAAACGGTTTGTCTGCACCCCAGTCTCCAAACTCTGTTCTCTGATTCAGTCCTTCTGCACCTTAGTATCCAACCTCTGCTCTCTGTAACAGTTCTTCTGTAACACAGTCTCAAAACTCTGCTCTCTGTAACGGTCCTTCGGCACCCCAGTCTCCAACGTCAGCTTTCTGTATCAGTTCTTCTGCACCCCAGTCTCGAACCTCTGCTCTCAGAAACAGTCCTTCTGCACCCCAGTCTCCAAACTCTGCTCTCTTTAACAGGCTTAATGCACCCCAGTCTCCAAACTCTTCTCTTTGCAATGAACCATCTGCACCTCAGTCTCCAACCACTGCTCCCTGCAACAGTCCTTCTTCATCTCAGTCTTTAAACTCTGCTTTCTGCAACAGTCCTTCTGCACCCCAGTCTCCAACCTCTGCTCTCTGTAAGATCCTTCTTCACCCCGGTCTCCAAACTTTGCTCTCTATAACAGTCCTTCTGCACCTCAGTCTTCAACCTCTGCTCTCTGCTACAGTCCTTCTGCACCCCAGTAACCAAACTCTGTTCTCTGCAACAGTGCTTCTGCACCCCAGGCTCCAAACTCAGCTCTCTATAACAGTTCTTCTGTACTGCAGTCTCCAAACTTTTATGTCTGCAACGTTCATTCTGCAGCCCAGTCTCTAAACTCTACTTTCAATATCAGTTATTCTGCACCCCAGTCTCCAACCTCTTCTCTCTGCAAAGATTTTTTTCCACCCCAGTCTCCAACATCTGCTCTCTGCAACACTTTTTTTCACCCCAGTCTCCTAACTCTGCTCTGTGTAAGATCCACCTGAAACCCAGTCTTCAACCTCTGCTCTCTGTAACAGTCCTTCTGCACCCAGTCTCCAAACTCTGATCTCTGTAACAGTCCTTCTGCACCTCAGTCTCCAACCTCTGCTCTATGTAATAGTCCTTCTGCACCCCAGCCTCTAAAATCTGCTCTCTGCAACAGTCCTTCTGCACCCTAGTCTCCAACGTCTGCTCTATGCAGCAGTATTTCTGAACCCCAGTCTCCAAACTCTGCTCTTTGCAACGATCCTTCTGGACCCCTGTCTCCAACGTCTTCTCTCTGCAACAGTCCTTCTGTACCACAGTCTCCAATCTCTGCTCTCTTTAAGATCCTTCTGCACTCCAGTTTACAAACTCTGCTCTCAGTAAGATCCATCTGAACCCCAGTCTTCAACCTCTGCTCTCTGTAACAGTCCTTCTGCACCCCAGTCTTTAAACTTTAAACTCTGACTCTGTAACAGTCATTCTGAAAAACAGTCTTTTAACTCTGCTCTATGTAACAGGACTTCTGCACTCCAGTCTCCAACCTCTTCTCTCTGCAATGATTCTTCTCCACCCAAGTCTTCAACATCTGCTCTCTGCAACAGTCCTTATCACCCTAGTCTTTGAACTCTGCTCTCTGTAAGATCGATCTGAACCCCAATCTTCAACCACTGCTCTCTGTAACAGTCCTTCTGCACCCCAGTCTTTAAACTTTGCACTCTGTAATATCCTGCTGCACTCCAGTTACCAGACTCTGCTCTTTGTAACATTATTTCTCCACCCCAGTCTCCAACCTCTGTCCTCTGACACAGTACTTCTGCTCCCCAGACTCCAAGATCTGCTCTCTGTAACAGTCCTTCTGTACCGCAGTCTCCAACCTGTGCTCTTTGTAAGGGTCCTCCTACACCCCGGTCTCCAACCTCTGCTTTCTGTATCAGTCTGTCTGAACCCCAGTCTCTAACCTGTGTTCTCTGTATCTAACCGTGTGCAACTAAGTCTACAAACTGTGCTCTATGTAAGAATCCTTCTGCACCCCAGTCTCCAACCTCTGCTCTCGGTAACAGTCCTATACTGCAGTCTCCAACCTCTGCTCTCTGTAACAGTCCTTCTGCACCCCAATTTTCAAACTCTACTTCCTGTAACAGTCCTTCTGCACCTGAGTCTCCAAACTCTCCTATGTGTAACAGTCCTTCTACACCTCAGTTTCCAAAGTCTCCTCTTTGTAACCATCATTCTTGACCTCAGTCTGAAACCTCTGCTCTCTGCAAGATCCTTCTGCACCCCAGTCTCAAACCACTGCTCTCTGTAACAGTCCACCTGCACCTCAGTCTCCAAATTCTGCTCTCTGTAAGATCTTTCAGCAAACCAGTGTCCAAACTCTCCTCTCTGCAAAAGTCCTTCTGCACCCCAGTCTCGAACACTTGCTCTCTGCAACAGTCCTTCTGAACCTGTCTGAAAACTCTTCTCCCTTAAACCACACTTCTGCACGCCAGTCTCATAATTCTGCTTTTTGTAACAGTCCTTCTGCACATCATTCTCCCAACTCTGCTCTCTGTAAGATCTCTCCAACCTCTGCTTTCTCTATCAGTCCTTCTGCACTCAAGTCTCCAACCTCTGCTCTCTGTAACAGTCCTTCTGCACCTCAGTCTCCAACGTCTGCTCTCTGCAACAGTCCTTTGGCACCCCAATCTAAAAATTCTGGTCTCTGCAAAAGTCCTTCTTCACCCAAGTCTTTAACCTCTACACTCTGCAACAGTCCTTCTGCACCTCAGTCTCCAACCTCTTCTCTTTGCAAAGGTCTTTCTGCAACTCAGTCTTCAACATCTGCTCCCTGTAACAGTCCTTCTGAACCCCAGTCTCCAAAATTTGCTGTCTGTAACAGTCCTTCGGCACCCCAGTCTTTACCCTCTGCACTCTGCAATGATCCTTTTACCCCCAAGTCTCCAAACTCTGCTCTCTGCAACAGTTCTTCTGCACCCCAGTCTCCAACATCTGCTTTCTGCAACAGTTTTTCTAAACCTTATTCTGAAAACTCAGCTCTCTGCAACGATCTTTGTGGACCAAAGTCTACAACCTCTGCTCTCTCTGACAGTCCTTCAGCACCTCAGTCACCAACCTCTGCTCTCTGTAAGAATCTTATGCCACCTAGTCTGTTGCTCTATGTTACAGGCCTTCTGCTCCCCAGTCCCAAGCTCTGCTCTGTGTAACAGGTCTTCTGCACCTCAGTCTCCAACCTCTTCTCTCTTCAACGATCTTTCTGCACCCCATTCTCCAACTTCTGCTCTCTGCAACAGTCCTATTGCACCCCAGTCTCCAACCTCTGCTCTCTGTGAGAAATTCTGCACATCTGTCTCCAACCTCTGCTCTCTTTAGCAGTACTTCTGTACCACAATCTCCAACCTCTATTCTCTGTAACAGTCATTCTGCACCCCAGTCTCCAAACACTGCTCTCTTAAACAGTCCTTCTGCACCTCAGTCTAAAAACACTGCTCTCTGTAACAGTTTTTCTGCACCTCAGTCTTCAACAACTGCTCTCTTAAACAGGACTTCTGCACCCCAGTCTCCAAAGTCTGCTCTCTGCAACAATCTTTCTGCACATCAGTCTCCAAACTTTCCTCTCTGTAAGATCCTTCTGCTCCCCAGTCTCCAAACTCTACACTCAGTATCAGTCCTTTTGCAAACCAGTCTCCAAACACTGCTCCCTGTAATAGTTTTTCTGCACCTCAGTCTTAAACAACTGCTTTCTGCAACAGTCTTTTTGCAGCCCAGTCTCCAAACTTTCCTCTCTGTAAGATTTTTCTACAG
Source organism: Ictidomys tridecemlineatus (assembly GCF_052094955.1). Taxonomy (NCBI): domain Eukaryota; kingdom Metazoa; phylum Chordata; class Mammalia; order Rodentia; family Sciuridae; genus Ictidomys; species Ictidomys tridecemlineatus. The sequence continues at coordinate 65,232 of NW_027521577.1, forward strand.
CCCAATTTCCAAATTCTGCTTTCTGTAACATTCCTTCTGCACCCCAGTCTCCAACGTCTTCCCTCTGCAATGGTTTCTCGGCACCCCAGTCTCCAACCTTGTTCTCTACAACAGTTCTTCTGTACCGCAGTCTTCAACCTCTGTACTCTGTAAGGGTCCTTCTGAACCCCTGTCTCAAATCTCTGCTTTCTGTATTAGTCCTTCTGCACCACAGTCTCCAAACTCTGCTCTCTGTAACAGTCCTTCTACACCTCACTCTTCAACCTCTGCTCTCTGCAACAGTCCTTCTGCACACCAGTCTTAAACCTCTGCTCTCTGCAACAGTCCTTCTGAACACCAGTCTCCAACATCTGCTCTCTTCAACAGTTCTTCTCCAACCCAGTCTCCATCATCTGCTCTCTTTAACAGTCCTTCTGTACTGCAGTTTACAAACTCTTCTCTCTGTTACGGTCCTTCTGCACCCCACTCTCCAACCTCTGCTTTCTCTATCAGTCCTTCTGCACTCAGGTCTCCAAACTCTGCTCTCTGTAATAGTCCTTCTGCACCTCAGTCTCCAACGTCTGCTCTCTGCAACAGTCCTTCGGCACCCCAGTCTCCAACCACTGCTCTCTGTTACAGTCCTTCTGTACTACAGTCTCCAACTTCTTCTCTCTGTAATGGTTTTTCTGGACCCCAGTCTCCAAACTCTGCTTTCTGTATCAGTCCTTCTGCACCCTGGTCTCTAAACTCTGCTTTTTGTAACAGTCCTTCTGCAACTCAGACTACAATTTCTTCTCTCTGAAACAGTCCTTCTGCGCCCTAATCTCCAAACTCTGCTCACTGCAACAGCCCATCTGCACTTCAGTGTCCAAACTCTGCTCTCTGTAAGATCCTTCTGAAACCCAGTCTCCAACCTATGCTTTCTGCAAATGGTACCTCAGTCTCCAAACTTTTGTCTTTGTAAGACCCTTTTGCAACCCACTCTTTAAACTCTGCTCTCTGTAACTATCTTTCTTCACCCAAGTCTCCAAGAACTGCTCTCTGTAACAGGCCTTCTGCACCCCAATCTCCAACCTATGCTGTCTATAACAGGCCTTTCGACCCCAGTCTCCAAACTCTTCTCTCTTCAACTATCCTTCTGCACCCCAGTCTCTAACTTTTGCTCTCTACACCAGTCCTCCTGCACCCTATTCTCAAACCTATGCTGTCTGTAAGATCCTTCTGCACACCTGTCTCCAACCTCTTGGAGAAAAGCAGTCTTGAATCTCTTCTCTCTGTAAGGGTCCTTCTGCATTTCAATCTCCAATCTTTGCTCTCTGCAACACTCCTTCTGCAACCCAGTCTCCAAAATTTGCTCTGTGCAACAGATTTTCTGTACATGAGTCTCCAACCTGTGCTTTCTGTAAAAGTCCTACTGCACCCCAGTCTTCAACCTGTGCTTTCTTTAAAAGTCCTTCTGCACAACAGTGTCCAATCTCTGCTCTCTATAACGATCCTTCTGCACCCCATTCTCCAACCTCTGTTCTCTTTAACAGTTCTTCTGCACCCCAGTCTCCAACCTCTGTTCACTGTAAGGTCCTTATGCACCCCAATATCCAACCTCTGCTTTCTGTATGAGTCGTTTTCCACCACAGTCTCAAAAATCTGCCCGCTGTAACAGTCCTTCTGCAACTCAGTCTGCAAACTCTGCTCGCTGCAACAGTCCTTCTGCACCTCAGTCTCCAACTTCTGCTCTCTGTAAGGGCCCTTCGGCACCCGAGTCTCCAACCTCTGCTTTTTGTATCAGTACTTCTGCACCCCAGTCTCCAACCTCTGCTCTCTGTAACAATCCTTCTGCACCTCGGTCTCCAAGGTCTGCTCTCTGCAATGGTCCTTCTGCACCTCAGTCTCCAACCTCTTCTCTCTGTAACAGTGCTTCTGCCCCTGAGTCTCCAACTTTTGCTCTCCTTAATATCGTTCTGCAACCCAGTATTCAAACTCTGCTCTCTGTACCAATCTTTCTGCACCCCAGTCTCCAAACTCTGCTGTCTGTAACAGGCCTTCTGCACCCCAGTCTCCGAACTCTGCTTTCTGTATCCGTCCTTCTGCACCCCAGTCTCCAACCTCTGGTCTCTGCAATGATCCTTTTTCACCCCAGTCTTCAACCTCTGTTCTCTACAACACTTCTTCTGTACCCCAGTCTCCAAACACTGCTCTCTGTAAGATCCTTCTGAAACCCCGTCTCCGAACTCTGCTCTCTATAACAGTCCTTCTGTACCGCAGTCTCCAAAATCTGCTCTCTGTAACTGTCCTTCTGCACCCCAGTCTCCAAACACTGCTTTCTGTATCAGTCCTTCTGCACTATAGTCTCCAAAGTCTGCTCTCTGCTACAGTCCTACTGAACCCCAGTCTTCATCATCTAATCTCTGCAACAGTCTTTCTGTACCCGAGTTTCCAACCTCTGCTCTCTGTAACAGTCCTTCTGTACTGCAGACTCAAAGCTCTGCTCTCTGTAATGGTCCTCCTGTACCCCAGTCTCCAAACTCTGCTTTCTGTATCATTCCTTCTGCACCCCTGTCTCAATCCTATGCTCTCTGTAAAAGTCCTTCTGCTCCTCAGTCTCCAACTTATGCTCTCTGCAATAGTTTTTCTGCACACAAATCTCCAACTTCTGCTCTATGCAACAGTCCTTCTGCACCTCAATATCCAAACTCTGTTCTCTGTAACAATCCTTCTGCACCCCAGTCTCCAAATTCTGCTCTCTGCAAAGGTCCTTCTTCACCCCATTCTCCAACCTCTGCTTGCTGTAATATGCTTCTTTACCCCAGTGTCCAAACTCTACTCTCAGTAACAGTTCTTCTGCACTGCAGTCTCCAAACTCTGCTCTCTGGAACAATCCTTCTGCACCTCAGTCTCCAAACTCAATTCTCTGAAAAAGTCCTTCTGCAACCCTGTCTTAAACCTCTGTTCTTGCAACAGTATTTCTGCTCCCCAGTCTCCAATCTCTGCTCTTTGTAAAAGTCTTTTTACACCCCAGTCTCCAATCTTAGCTCTCTGTAACGGTCCTTCGGCACCCCAGTCCCCAACCTCTGCTTTCTTACGAGTCGTGCACCCCAGTCTCCAAACTCTGCTCTCTGCAATAATCCTTCTGCAACCCAGTCTCCTATGTCTGCTCTCTACAACAGTCTTTCTGCACTTAAGTCTCCAACCTCTGCTCTCTGTAAGATTCTTCTGCACCCCAGTCTCCAACCTCTGCTATCTTCAACGGTCCTTCTACACCTCTGTCGCCAACCTCTGTTCTCTGCAACAATTTTTCTGCAACCAGTCTCCAAACTCTGTTATCTGTAATACTCCTTCTGCACCTCAGTCTCCAACCTCTGCTCTCTGCAACAATCCTTCTGCACCCCAGTCTCCTACGTCTGCTCTCTACAACAGTCCTTCTGCATGCCAGTCTCCAACCTCTGCTCTATGTAACAGTTCTTCTGCACCGCAGTCCCCAAACTCTGCTCTCTGTAATTGTCCTTCTGCACCGCAGTCTCTAAACTCTGCTTTCTGTATCAGTCAATCTGCACCTCAGTCTTCAACCTCTGCTCTCTGTAACAGTCCTTCTGCACCTCAGTCTTCAACTTCTGCTCTCTACAATTGTCCATCTGCACCTCAGTATCCAACTTTTACTCTCTGTAACAGTCCTTATGCATCTCAGTATTAAACCTCTACTCTCTGGAAGATACTTTTGCAATCCAATCTCCAAAATCTGCTCTCTGTAACAGTCTTTCTGCACCCCTTCTCCAAACTCTGCTCTCTGTAACAGGCGTTCTGCACCCCAGTCTTCAACATCTCCTCTCAGGAACAGTCCTTCTGCACACAAATATCCAACCTCTGCTCTGTGTAACAGTCCTTTTGCACACCAGTCTCCAACATCTGCTCTCTGCATTAGTCCTTCTGCACCTCAACTGAAAATTTTGCTCTCTTCCACGATCCTTCTGCACCCCAGTCTTCAACCTCTGTTCTCTTCAACAGTCCTTCTGCATCCCAGTCTCCAACCTCTTCTCTCTGTAACAGTCTTTCTGCACCTAAGTCTCCAAATTCTGCTCTCTGCAAGAGTCCTTCTGAAACCCAGTCTCCAACCTCTTCTGTCTGCAAAAATAATTCTGCACCCCAGTCTCCAACATCTGCTTTCTGTATCAGTCCTGCAACCCAGTCTCCAAAATCTGATCTCTGTAACAGTCCTTCTTCACATCAGTCTCCAACCTCTTCTCACTGTAACAGTCCTTCTGCACATGAGTCTCCAGTCTCTGCTCTCTGCAACTATCCTTCTTCACCCCAGTGTCCAAACTCTGCTCTCTGTAACAGTCCTTCTGCACCACAGTCTTTAACCTCTGCTCTCTGCAACAGTCCTTCTGCACCCTAGTCTCCAACCTCTGCTCTCTGCAGCACTCCTTCTACACCCCAGTCTCAAACCTCTGCTCTCTGTAAGACCCTTCTGCAAACCTGTATCCAACCTCTGATCTCTGTAATGGTCTTTCTTCATCCCCGTCTCCAAACTCTGTTTTCTGTATCAGTCCTTCTGCACCACAGGCTTCAACCTCTGCTCTCTGAAACAGTCCTTCTGCACCCCGTCTCCAACCTCTGCTCTGTGCAATAGTCTTTCTGGATGCCAGTTTAAAACTCTGCACTCTGCAACATTCCTTCTGTACCCCAGTCTCCAACCACTACTCTCTGTATAAGTCCTTCTGCACCCAAGTCTCCAAACTCTACTCTCTGTAACAGTTCTTCTGCACCTCAGTCTCCAACTTATGCTCTCTGTAACAATCCTTCTGCACATCAGTCTCCAACCTCTTCTATCAGCAGCGGTTCTTATGCACCCCAGTCTCCAACTGCTGTTCTCTGCAAAAGTCTTTCTGCACCACAGTCTACAACATCTGCTCTCTGTAACAGTCCTTCTGTACTGCAGTCTCCAACCTCTGCTCTCTGTAACAGTCCTTCTGTACCCCAGTCTCCAACATCTGCTCTCTGCAACAGTCTTTCTGCACCAAGTTTCCATACTTCGCTCGCTGTATGATGCTTCTGCACCGCAGTCTCCCAACTCTGCCCTCTGTATCAGTCTTTCTGCACCCCAGTCTCCAATCTCTGCTCTCTGCAACAGTGCTTCTTCACCTCAGTCTCCAAAGTCTGCTCTTTGTATGATGCTTCTGCACCCCATTCTACAACCTCTGCTCTCAGAAACAGTCC
>NW_027521578.1:0-70299 GCF_052094955.1 Ictidomys tridecemlineatus
GTACTGCACTCTCCAACCTCTGTTCTTTCTAAGGGTCCTTCTGCACTACATTCTCCAACCTCTGCTTTCTGTATCAGTCTTTCTGCACCACATTCTCGAAACTCTGCTGTCTGTATCAGTCCTTCTGCACTTCAGTCTCCAACCTCTGCTGTCTGCAATAGTCCATATGCACCCCAGTCTCCAAATACTGCGCTCTGCAACATTCTTTCTGCACCCCAGTCTTCACCATCTGTTCACTGCAATAGTTCCTTCTCCAACCCAGTCTCCATCATCTGATTCCTGCAACAGTCCTTCTGCACCCCATTCCTCCATCCTCTGCTCTCTGGAACAGTCCTTCTACACACTAGTCTCCATAATCTGCTCTGCAACAGTCCTTCTGCACCCCAGTCTCTAATCTCTGCTCTCTGTAACAGTCCTTCTGCACCCGCTTTCCAACCTCTGCTCTCTGGAACGATCCCTCTGCACTGCAGTCTCCAATCTCTGCTCGCTGCAACAGTCCTTGTGCACCCCAATCTCCAACATCTGCTCTCTGCAACAGTTCTTCTGTACCTCAGTGTGAAAACTCTGCTCTCTGCAATTATCCTTCTGCACCCAAGTCTCCAACCTCTGCTCTCTGTGACAGTCCTTCTGTACCTCAGTCTCCAACTTCTGCTCTGTATCAGTCCTGCACCCCTGTCTCCCACATCTGCTCTCTGTAACTGTCCTTCTTCACCTCAGTCTTCAACCTCTGCTCTGTGTAAGAGTCCTTCTGCATCTCAGTCTGGAAACTCTGCTGAATGCAACAATCCTTCTGTACCCCAATCTCCAACCTCTGTTCTCTGCATCGATTCTTCTGAAACTCAGTCTCCAAACTCTACTCTCTGTAACAGTCCTTCTGCAACTCAGTCTCCAACATCTGCTCTCTGTAAAATCCTTCTGCAACCAAGTCTCCAAACTCTGCCATCAGTAACAGTCCTTCTGGAGCCCTTCTCCAAACTCGGCTCTGCATAACAGGCCTTCTGAACCCCAGTCTCCAACCTCTGCTCTCTTTAACAGTCCTGCTGCACCTCAGTCTACAAAGTCTGCTCTGTGTAAGATCCTTCTGCAACCTTGTCTAAAAACTCTGGTCTCTGTAACAGTCCTTCTGCACCTCAGTCTCCAACCTCTGTTCTTTGCAACACTCCTTCTGCACCCCAGTCTCCAAACTCTGCTTTTTGTATCAGTCCTTCTGCTCCCCAGTCTACATACTCTGCTCTCTGTAACAGTCCTTCTGCACCTCATATCCAACTCTGCTCTCTGCAACAGTCCTTATGCACCCCAGTCTTCAACCGCTGCTGTCTACAACATTCCTTCTGCACCCCAGTCTGCAACGTGTGCTCTGTATAACAGTCCTTCTGCAGCCAAGTCTCCACCTCTGCTCACTGCAACGATCTTTCTGTACCTCAGTCTTAAACCTCTGCTCTCTGCAACAATCCTTCTGTATCCCAGTCTCCAACTGCTTTCTCTGTAACAGTCCTTCTGCACCTCAGTCTCCAACCTCTGCTCTCTGAAAAATCCTTCTGCACCCCAGTTTTCCAAAATCTGCTCTCCTGTAATATTCCTTCTCCACGAAAGTCTCCAACCTCTGCTTTCTGAAACGGTCCTGCTGCACCCCAGTTTCAAAACTCTATACTCTGCAAACAGTCCTTCTGCTTCCTAGTCTCCAAACACTGCTCTTTATAACAGTCCTTCTGCACCTCAGTCTACAACCTCTGCTCTCTTCAACAGTCTTACTGCACCTCAGCCTCCCATCATTGCTCACTGTAAAGATGCTTCTGCACCCCTGTCTCCTAAATCTGCCCTCTGTATCAGTCCTTCTGGACCCCAGTCTCCAATATCCGATCTCTGCAACAGTCCTTCTGCACCTCAGTCTCCAAACTCTTGCTTTCTGTATGATGCTCCTGCACCCCAGTCTACAACCTCTGCTCTCTGGAACAGTCCTTTTACACGCTAGTCTCCATAATCTGCTTTGCAACAGTCCTTCTGCACCCCAGTCTCCAATCTCTGCTCTGTGTAACAGTCCTTCTGCACTCATCTCCAAATATAGCTTTCTGTAAAAGGCCTTCTGCACCCCGCTTTCCAACCTCTGCTCTCTGCAACGATCCTCTGCACCCCAGTCTCCAATTTCTGCTCGCTGCAACAGTCCTTGTGCACCCCAATCTCCAACATCTGATCTCTGCAACAGTTTTTCTGTACCTCAGTCTGAAAACTCTACTCTCTGCAATTATCTTTCTGCCACCCGAGACTCCAACCTCTGCTCTCTGTAACAGTCCTTCTTTACTTCAGTCTCCAAAACTCTGCTCTCCGTAAGATCCTTTTGAAACCCAGTCTTTAAACTCTGCTCTCTGTAACTGTCTTTCTGTACCTCAGTCTCCAAGCACTGTTCTCTGTAATGGGACTTCTGCACCTCAATCTCCAACCTCTGTTCTCTGTTACATCCTCCTGCAACCCAGTATTAAAACTCTGCTCTCTGTAACAGTCTTCTTCACCCCAGTCTCCGAACTCTGCTCTCTGTAACAGTCCTTCTGTACCAGAGTCTAAAACCTCTGTTCTCTGTAACGGTCCTTCTGCCCCTAGTCTCCAACATCTGCTTTCTTTGTCAGTCCTTCTGCAGCCCAGATTCCAACCGCCTGCTCTCTGTAACAGTCCTTCTACACCTCAGTCTCCAACCGCTGCTTTCAGGAACAGTCCCTTCTGTTCCCCAGTCTCCTAACTCTGCTCTCTGCAACATTCCTTCTGCACCCCAGAATCAAACCTATGCTCTCTGTAATAGTCCGTCTGCACCCCAGTTTCCAACCTCTGCTCTCTGTAATGATCCTCCTGCACCACAGTCTCAAACATCACTCTCTGTAACAGTCCTTCTGCACCGCAGTCTCCAAACCCTTTTCTCTGTAAGATCGTTCTGAAACTCAGTCTCCAACATCTGCTATCTGTAACTGTCCTTCTGCACCCCAGTCTCCAACCTCTGCTCTATGCAACAGTCCTTCTACACCCGAGTCTCTATACTCTGATCGCCAAAACGATCCTTCTGCACCCCAGTCTCCAAACTCTGTTCACTACATCAGTTCTACTGCACCCCCAGTCTCCAACCTCTGCTCTCTGAAACAGTCCTTTTGTACCACAGTCTCCAACCTCTGTCCTCTGTAAGGGTCCTTATGCACCCCAGTATCAAAATTCTGCTTTCTGTAACAGTCGTTTGAACCACAGTCACCAAACTCTGCTCTCTGTAACCGTCCTTCTGCAACAAAATCTGCAACTTTTGCTCTCTGCAACAGTCCTTATGCACCCCAGTCTCTATCCTCTTGCTCTCGGCAACAGTCCATTTGTAACCCAGTCACCAACATCTGCTCCCTGCAACAGTCATTATCCACCCAGTCTCCAAACTTTGCTCACTGTAACAGTCTTTCTGTATTGAATTCTACAACCTCTGCTCTCTGTAATAGACTTCTGCACCCGAGTCTCCAACCTCTGCTTTCTGTGTCAGTCCTTCTGCACTTTAGTCTCCAACCTCTGCTCTCTGCTACAGTCCTTCTGGACCCCAATATCCAACCCTCTACTCTTTGCAACAGTCCTTCTACATCCCAGTCTAAAACCTCTGCTCTCTGCAACAGTCCTTCTGCACCCCAGTCTCCAACATCTGCTCTCTGTAACAATCTTTATGCACCTCAGTCTCCAACCTCTGCTCTCTGCAACTATCCTTCTGCACCCCAGACTGAAACCTCTTGGTAGCTGCAACAGTCCTTGTGAACCCGAGTCTCCAACATCTGCTTGCTGCAACAGTTCTTCTGTACCTCAGTCTGAAAACCTCTGCTCTCTGAAATAATCCATCTGCACCCAGTCTCAAAGCTCTGTTCCCTATAACAGTCCTTCTGTAACTCAGTCTCCAATCACTGCTCTCTGCAACAGTCCTTCCACACCCAAGTCTCCACACTCTGATTGCCCCAACAGTCCTTCTGCACCCCAATCTCCAAACTCTGTTCTCTACATCGGTACTTCTGCAACCCAGACTCCAACCTCTGCTCTCTGTAACAGTCCTTCTGTACCACAGTCTCCAACCTCTGTTCTCTGTAAGGGTCCTTATGCACCCCAGTATCCAACCTGTGCTTTTTGTATCAGTTGTTTGAACACAGTCTCCAAATTCTGCCCTCTATAACCATCTTTCTGCAACTCAGTCTGCAAACTCTGCTCGCTGCAACAGTCCTTCTTCACCCCAGTCTCCATTCTCTGTTCTCTGCAACAGTCCTTTTGCACCCCAGTCTCCAAAATCTGCTCTTTACAACAGTCATTCTGCACCCCAGTCTTCAAACTTTGCTCCCTGTAACAGTCCTTCTGTACTGCATTCTCAAACTCTGCTCTCTGTAAGGGTACTTCTGCACCCCAATTTACAACCTCTGCTTTCTGTGTCAGTCCTTCTGCAACCCAGTCTCCAACCTCTGCTCTGCGTAATTGTCCTTCTGCACCTTAGTCTCCAACCTCAGCTCTCTGCTACAGTGCTTCTGAACCCTAATCTCCACCTCTACTCTCTGCAACAGTCCTTGTACATCCCAGTCTACCAGTCTAAAACCTCTGCTCTCTGCATCAGTCCTTCTGCACCTCAGTCCTCCAAACTCTGCTCTCTGCAACGGTCCTTCTGTACCTCAGTCTCCAACTTCTACTCTCTGTAACAGTGCTTCTGCAACTCAGTCTCCATTCTCTGCTCTCTGTAAGATCCTTCTGCAACCCAGTCTTCAAACTCTCTGTAAAAGTCCTTCATCACCCCAGTCTTCAAATTGTGCTCTCTGTAAAAGGCCTTCTGCACATTAGTCTCCAACCTCTGCTCTCTGCTACACTCCTTCTGGACCCCAATTTCCAAACTCTACTCTCTGCAACAGTCCTTCTACATCGCAGTCTAAAACCTCTGCTCTCTGCAACAGTCCTTCTGCACGCCAATCTCCAACCTCTACTCTTAGCAACAGTCCTTCTGAACCTCAGTCTCCAAACTCTGCTCTCTGCAACATTCCTTCTTCACCCCAGTATCAAACCATTGTTCTCTGTAAAAGTCCGTCTGCACCCCAGTCTCCAACCTCTGCTCTCTGTAACGACCCTTCTGCACCTCAGTCTCGAACCTCCGCTCTCTGTAACAGTCCTTCTGCACCTCAGTCTCCAACCTCTGCTTTCTGAAACAGTCCTTCTGCAAACAAATCTCCAACCTCTGCTCTCCCGCAACATTCCTACTGCACCCAAGTCTCCAACCTGTGCTCTCTGTAAAAGTCCTTCAGCACCCAGTCTCAAACCTCTGCTCTCTGCAACGATTTTTCTGCACCTCAGTATCCAACCTCTGCTCTCTACAACGATCCTTCTGCACCCTAGTCTCAAACCTTTTCTCGCTGCAACAGTCCTTCTGAAACCCAGTCTCCAACATCTGCTCTCTGCAACAGTTCTTCTGTACCTCACTCTGAAACTCTGCTCTCTGCAATAATCCATCTGACCCCCAGTCTCCAACCTCTGCCTCTGAAACAGTCCTTCTTTACTTCAGTCTCCAATCACTGCTCTATGCAACAATCCTTCTGCACCCAAGTCTCCAACATTTGCTCTCTTCAAAAGTCCTTCTACACCCTAGTCTCCATACTCTGCTCGCCTAAAGGATCCTTCTGCACCTTAGGCTCCAACATCTGTTCCCTACATCAGTCCTTCTTAAACTCAGTCTGCAATCTCTGGTCTCTGCAACAGTCCTTCTTCACCCCAGTCTCCATCTTCTGCACTCTGCAGAAGTCTTTTTGAACCCCAGTGTCCAACATCTGCTCTCTTCAACAGTCATTCTCAACCCCAGTCTCCAAACTCTGCTCTCTGTAGCAGTTCTTCTGTACTGCATTCTCCAACCTCTGCTCTCTCTAAGGGTACTTCTAGGGGTACTTCTGCACCTGAGTCTCTAACCTCTGCTTTCTGTATCAGTCTTTATGAACCCAGTCACCAAACTCTGCTCTGTGTAACTGTACTTCTGTACCTTAGTCTCCAAGTCTGCTCTCTGCTATAGTCTTTCTGTACCCCAATCTCCGACCTCTACTCTCTGCAACAGTCCTTCTACATCCCAGTCTAAAACCTGTGCTCTGTGCAACAGTCGTTCTGCACCCCAGTCTCCAACATCTGCTCTCTGTAACAATCTTTCTGCACCTCAGTCTCAAAACTCTGCTCTCTGCAGCAGTCCTTCTGCACCTCAGTCTCCAATGTCCACTCTCCATAACAGTGCTTCTGCACCTCAGTCTCCAACCTTTGCTCTCTGTAAGATCCTTCTGCACCCCAGTCTCCAAACTCTGCTCTCTGTAACAGGCCTTCTGCACCCCAGTCTCCAACCACTGCTCTCTGCAACGATCCTTCTGCACCCCAGTCTCATACCTGTGCTCGCTGTAACAGTCCTTGTGTAACCCAGTCTACAACATCTGCTCTCTGCAACAGTTCTTCTGTACCTCAGTCTTCAAACTCTGCTCTCTGTAACATTTTTTCTGCACCTAGTCTCTAAACTCTGCTCTCTAACAGGCCTTTTGTACCCCAGTCTCCAAACTCTGCTCTCTGTAAGAGGCCTTCAGAACCTCAGTCTCAAATTTTACTCTCTGCAACGATCATTCTGCACCCAATTCTCCAACCTCTGCTCTCTACAACAGCCCTTTTGCACCCCTAGTCTCCAATATCTGCTCTCTGTAAGATGTTTCTGCAAACCAGTCTCCAACCTCTGCTCGCTGTAACTGTCCTTCTGTACCAGATCTCCAACAATTGCTCTCTGAAACTGTCCCTCTGCACCAAGTCTCCAACATCTTCTTTCTCGATCAGTCCTTCTTTACCCCAGTCGACAACTTCTGCTCAATGTAACAGTCTTTCTGCACCTCAGGCTCCAACCTCTGCTTGCTGCAACAGTCCTTCTGCACCTAAGTCTCCAAATACTGCTCTCTGCAACATTCCTTCTGCACCCCAGTCTCCAACCTCTGTTCTCTGCAAAGATCATTCTGCACCTCATTCTCCAAACTCTGCTCTCTGCAAAGATCCTTCTGCACACCAGTCTCCAACCTCTGCTCTCTGAAACAGTCCTTCTGTACCTCAGTCTCCAATCTTTGCTCTATGAAACAGTCCTTCTGCACACAAGTCTCCAACATCTGCTCTCTGAAACAGTCCTTCTACACCCCAGACTCCAACCTATGATCTCTGCAACAGTCCTTCTACACCCCAGTCTCTATACTCTGCTCGCCCCAACGATCTTTCCACACCCCAGTCTCCAACCTCTGCTCTCTGTAACAGTCCTTCTGTAGCTCAGTCTCCAACCTCATCTCTCTGTAAGACCCTATTGAAACCCAGTCTGCAAACTCTGTTCTCTGTAACAGTCCTTCTGCACCCCACTCTACAATGTCTGTTGTCTGTAACAGGCCTTTTGCACCCCAGTCTCCAAACTATGCTCTCTGCAAGGATCCTTCTGGACCCAAGTCTACAACATCTGCTCTCTACAACAGTTCTTGTGCACCTCAGTCTCGAAACTCTGCTCTCTGCAAGATCCTTCTGTACACCAGTCTCCAACCGCTGCTCACTGTAACAATAATTCTGCACCTCAGTCTCCAACATCTGCTCTCTCCAACAGTCTTCTGCAACCCAGTCTCCAACCTCTGCTCTCTGTAACAGTCCATCTGTACCGGATCCTCCAACCTCTGCTTTCTGTAACGGGCCTTCTGCACCCCAGTCTCAGACATCTGCTTTCTCTATCAGTCCTTCTGCACCCCAGTCTCCAAACTCTGCTCTCTGTAACAGTCCTTCTGTACCGGATTCTCAAACCTCTGATCTTTGTAACAGTCCTTCAGCACCCCAGTCTCCAACATCTGCTTTCTCTATCAGTCTTTCTGCACCTCAGTCTCTCACCTCTGCTTTCTGCAAGAGTCTTTCTGCACCCAAGTCTCCTACCTCTGCTCTCTGCAACATTACTTCTGCACCCCAGTCTCAAAACTCTGCTCTCTGTAATGATCCTTTTGCACCCCAGTCTCGAACCTCTGCTCTCCGCAACGATCCTTCTGCACCTCAGTCTCCAAGCTCTGCTCTCTGCAAAGATCCTTTGGCACCCCAGTCTCAAACCTCTGCTCGCTGCAACAGTCCTTGTGAACCCCAGTCTCCAACTTCTTCTCTCTGCAACAGTTCTTCTGTACCTCAGTCTGAAAACACTTCTCTCTGCAATAATCCATCTGCAACCCAGTCTCCAACCTCTACTCTCTGCTCTATGCAACAGTCCTTCTGCACCCAAGACTCCAACATTAGCTCTCTGAAACAGTCCTTCGACACCCCAGTCTCTAACCTCTGCTCTATGCAACAGTCCTTCGACACCCCAGTCTTCATACTCTGCTCTCCGAAACGATCCTTCTGCACCCCTGTCTCCAATGTCTGCTCTCTGCAACACACCTTCTACACCCCAGTCTCCATCCTCTACTCTCTGCAACAGTCTTTCTATACCCCAGTCTCCATATTCTGCTCAACCCAACGATCCTTCTGCACCCCAGTCTCCAACCTCTGTTCTCTAAATCAGTTCTTCTGCACCCCAGTCTCCAACCTCTTCTCTCGGTACCAGTCCTTCTTTACCACAGTCTCCAACCTCTGTTCTCCGTAAAGGTCCTTATGCACCCCAGTATCCAATCTCTGCTTTCTGTATCAGTCGTTTTGCACCACAGTCTCCAAACTCTGCCGTCTGTAAGAGTCCTTCCACAACTAAGTCTGCAACCTCTGCTCTCTGCAACAGTCCTTGTGCACCCCAGTCTCTATCCTATGCTCTCTGCAACATTGTTTCTGCACCCCAGTCTCCAACATCTGCTATCTGAAACAGTCATTCTCCACCCAAGTCTCCAAACTCTGCTCTCTGTAAGAGTCCTTCTGTACTGCATTCTCGAAACTCTGCTCTCTGTCAGGATACTTCTGCACCCGAATCTCCAAATTCTGCTTTCTTGTCAGTCCTTCTGCACCCCAGTCTCCAAACACTGCTCTTTGTAACTGTCCTTCTGCACCTTAGTCTCCAATGTCTGCTCTCTGCTACAGTTTTTCTGGACCCCAGTCTCCATCATCTACTCTCTGCAACAGTCCTTCTGCAACCCAGTCTCCAACCTCTGCTCTTTTTAAGAGTCCTTCTGTACTAAAGACTCCAACCTCTGCTCTCTGTAATGGTCCTCCTGTACCCCAGTCTTCAACCTCTACTTTTTAAATCATTTCTTCTGCACCCCTGTCTCCATCCTCTGCTCTCTATAACCGTCCTTCTGCACCTCAGTCTCCAACCTCTGCTCTCTGCAACAGTTCCTTCTGCACCCAAATCTCCAACTTCTGCTCTATGCACAAGTCCTTCTGTACCCCAGTATCCAACCTCTATCTCTGTAACAATCCTTCTGCACCCCAGTCTTCAAATTCTGCTCTCTGCAGAAGTCCTTCTTCACCCCAGTCTCCAACCTCTGCTCGCTGTAATATGCTTCTTTACCCCAGTCTCCAAACTCTACTCTCTGTAACAGTTCTTCTGCACCTCAGTCTCCAAACTCTGCTCTCTGTTACAATCCTTCTGCACCTCAGTCTCCAACCTCTGCTCTCTGCAATGGTCCTTCTGCAACCCTGTCTTAAACCTCTGTTCTTGCAAGATTCTTTCGGCTCCCCAGTCTCCAATCTCTGCTCTCTGTAAAAGTACTTTTGTACCCCTGTCTCCAATCTCTGCTCTCTGTAAAGGTCCTTCTGCACCCGAGTCTCCAAACTCTACTCTCTGTAACAGTTCTTCTGTACCACAGTCTCCAAACTCTGCTCTCTGTAACAATAATTCTGCACCTCAGTCTCCAACCTCTGCTCTCTGCAAAGGTGCTTCTGCGCCCTAGTCTCCAACCTCTGTTCTCTTCAACAGTCGTTCTGCACCCCAGTCTCCAACCGCTGCTCTGTATAGCAGTCCTTCTGTACCTGAGTCTCCAACCTCTGCTCTCTTATCCGTCCTTCTGCACCCCAGTCGCCAACATCTGCTTTCTCTATAAGTCCTTCTGCACCCCAGTCTCCAACCTCTGCTCTCTTTAACAATCTTTCTGCACCTCAGTCTCCAACCTCTGCTTTCTGCAAGAGTCCTCCTGCACCCCCGTCTTCAACCTCTGCTCTCTGCAACATTTCTTCTGCACCAACGTCTCCTACCTGTGCTCTCTGTAAAAGTTCTTTTGCACTCCAGTCTCAAACCTCTGCTCTCTGTAATGATGCTTCTGCACCCCAGTCTCTAACCTCTGCTCTCTGCAATGATCTTTCTGCACCTCAGTCTCCAACTTCTACTCTCTACAACGATCCTTTTGCACCCCAGTCTCAAACATCTACACTCTGTAACAGTCCTTCTACACCTCAGTCTCCAACCTCTGCTCTCTGAAACAGTCTTTTTTCACCCCAATCTCCACATATGCTCTCTTCAACAGTTCTTCTATACCCCAGTCTCCAACCTCTGCTCTCTTAAACAGTCCTTCTCCAACCCACTCTCCAACCTCTGCTCTCTGTAACAGTACTTCTGCACCTCAGTCTCCAAACTCTGCTCTCTGAAAGAATCTTCTGCAACCCAGTCTTCAAACTTTGCTCTCAGTAACAGTTTCAATTCTCCCCAGTACCGAACTCTGCTCTCTTTAAGAGGCCTTCTGCACTGCAGTAAACCAACCTCTGCTCTCTGCAACGATCCTTCTTCACATCAGTCTTTAACCTCTGCTCTCAGCAACGGTCCTTATGCATCCCAGTTTCCAAACTCTACTCTCCGCAACAGTCCTTCTGTACCCCAGTACCCAAACTCAGCTCTTTGAAAGATCCTTCTGCACCCAAGTCTCCAAACTCTACTCTCTGTAACAGTCCTTCTGCACCCCAGTCTCCAACCTATGCTCTCTCTAACAAACCTTCTGAACATTAGTCTTTATTCTCTGCTCTCAGCAACGGTCATTATGAACCCCAGTCTCCAACTTCTGTTCTCGGGAACAGTCCTTCTGCACCACAGTCTGCATCATCTGCTCTCTGTAAGAGTCCTTCTGTATTGAAGTCTCCAACCTCTGCTCTCTGTAACGGTCCTTCTGGACCCCAGTATCTCACCTCTGATTTCGGTATCAGTCCTTCTGCACACCAGTCTCCAACCTCTGCTCTCTGTAACATTCCTTCTGCACCTCAGTCTCCAATCTCTGCTCTCTGTATCAGTCCTTCTGCACCCCTGTTTCCAAACTCTGCTCTCGGAAACAGTCCTTCTGCACCTCAGTATTCAATAACTGCTTTCTGCAACAGTCCTTCTACACCCCAGTCTCAAAACTCTACTCTCTGGAATAGTCCTTCTATACCCCAGTCTTTATAATCTGCTCTCTGCAACGATCCTTCTGCACCTCAGTCTCCAACGTCTGCTGTGCAACAGTCTCTCTAAAACAGAGTCTCCAACCTCTGCTCTCTGGAAGATCCTTCTGTAACCCAGTTTCTAAATTCTGATCTCTGTAACATTCCTTCTGTTGGGAGGGGAGGGGAGGGGAGGGGGGATAGTAGAGGATAGGAAAGGTAGCAGAATACAACAGTCACTAATATGCCATTATGTAAAAATGTGAGTATGTAACAGAAGTGAGTCTGTATTATGTATTTGGGAGTTCAAAAGTTCAAAAGCCAATTGAGTCGAATGTATGAAAGATGATATGTCTTGAGCTCTGTAATGTTTTGAACAACCAATAAAAAAAATAAAAAAAAAGAACAAAACAAAAATAGAAAGGATTCAAAGCATACCAATACAGAAATGATCAAACTGCAAAGGAAGACAGTGAGAGAGAAACAAAGTTTTAAACAACCAGGAAACAACAAACAAAATGACATTAGCATGTCTTGCCTATTAATAATGTAAGTGGATTAAATTCTCTAATAAAGACACAGAGCATTTGGGGGGATGGGATGATTAAATGAATTCTAGATAGGACAAAGGGGAAGAAGGGAGAGAAGGGAAGGAAGGGGGAATAGAGGTAGGAAAGATGGTGGAACGTGATGGTTTTCATTACCCTGAGCACATGTATGAAGACACAAAGGATGTGACTCTATTTTGTGTACAACCAGAGATATGAAAAATCGTGCTCTATATGTGTAATATGAATTGTAATGCATTCTTTTGTCATATATAACAAATAAAAATTAAAAAAAAAACATTCCTTCTGCACCCCAGTCTCCAACCTCTGCTCTCTGCAATGGTCCCTCTGCACCCCAGTCTCCAACCTTGTTCTCAAAAACAGTTCTTCTGTACCGCAGTCTACAACCACTGTTCTCTGTAAGGGTCCTTCTTCACCCCAGTCTCCAAACTCTCATTTCTGTATCAGTGCTTCTGCACCATAGTCTCCAAACACTGCTCTCTGTAACAGTCCGTCTGCACCTGACTCTGCAACTTCTGCTCTCTGGAACAATCTTTCTTCACCCCAGACTTCCACCTCTGCTCTCTGTAACAGTCCTTCTGTACTGCAGTCTCCAACCTCTGCTCTCTGTAAGGGTCCTTCTGCACCCGAGTCTCCAAACTCTGCGTTATGTATCAGTCATTCTGCACCCCAGTCTCCAACCTCTGCTCTCTGTAACAGTCCTTCTGCACCTCAGACTCCAACCTCTGTTCTCTGCTACAGTCCCACTGCGCCTCAATCTCCAACCTCTGCTCTCTGCAACAGTCCTTATGCACC
The DNA here is from genome assembly GCF_052094955.1 of Ictidomys tridecemlineatus. Classification (NCBI taxonomy): domain Eukaryota; kingdom Metazoa; phylum Chordata; class Mammalia; order Rodentia; family Sciuridae; genus Ictidomys; species Ictidomys tridecemlineatus. Next base: position 12,678 of record NW_027521578.1, read on the forward strand.
TTAGTGTCCAAACTCTGCTCTCTGTAAGATCCTTCTGAAACACAGTCTCTAACCTTTGCTTTCTGCAATGGTCCTTCTGCACACTAGTCTTCAATCTCTGATCTCTACAATAGTTACTCTGCACCCCAGTCTTCAACCTCTGCTCTCTGTAACAGTCCTTCTGTACCTCAGTCTCCAATCTCTGCTCTATGCAACAGTCCTTCTGCACTCAAGTCTCCAACATCTGCTCTCTTAAATAATCCCTCTACACCCCAGTTTCCAACCTCTGCTCTCTGATTCAGTATTTCTAGACCCCAGTCTCCATACTCTGCTCCCACCAACGTTCCTTCTGCACCCCAGTCTCCAACGTCTGTTCTCTGAAAAAGTTTTTCTACACCGCAGTCTCCAAACTCTGCTCTCTGCAACAGACCTTCTACACCCCACTCTCCATACTCTACTTGCCCCAACGATCCTTCAGCACCCTAGTCTCTAACGTCTGGTCTCTAAATCAGTTGTTTTGCATTCCAGTCTCCTACATCTGCTCTCTGTAACAGTCCTTCTGTACCCAAGTCTCCAAATTCTGCTCTCTGAAACAGTCCTTCTCCACCCCAGTCTCTAACCTCGGCTCTCTATAACAGTGCTTCTGTACTGCATTCTCCAAACTCTGCTCAAGGTAAGCGTACTTATAAACCCGAGTCTCCAAACTCTGCTTTATGTATCAGTCCTTCTGCACCTCAGTCTCCAACCTGTGCTCTGTGTAACTGTCCCTCTGCACCTTAGTCTCTAACCTCTGCTCTCAATTACAGTCCTTCTAGACCCCAGTCCCCAACCTCTGCTCTCTGTAACAATCCGTCTTCACCTCAGTCTCCAACCTCTGCTCTCTGCAACTGTCTTTCTGCACCTGAGTCTCCAACCTCTACTCTCTGTAACAGTGCTTCTAAACCTGAGTCTCCAACCTCTGCTCTCTGCAACGATGACTCTGCACCCCAGTCTCCAACCCCTGCTCGCTGCAACAGTCCTTGTGCACCCCAATCTCCAACATCTGCTCTCTGCAATAGTTCCTCTGTACCTCAGTCTGAAAACTCTGATCTCTGCAATAATCCTCATCACCTGAGGCTCCAACATCTGCTCTGTGTAACAGTCCTTCTGCACCTCAGTCTTCAACTTCTGTTCTGTATCAGTCCTGCACCCCTGTCTCCCACATCTGCTCTTTTTAACAGTCCTTCTTCACCTCAGTCTTCAACCTATGCTCTGTGTAACAGTCCTTCTGCACCCCATTGTCCAACCTCTGCTATCTGCAAGGATCCTTCTGAATCCCAGTCTCCAACATATGCTCCCTGCAACAGTTTTTCTGCACCCAAGTCTCCAACATCTGATCTCTACAACAGTACTTCTGAACCTCAGTCTCCAAACTCTGCTCCACGTAAGATCCTTCTGCAACCCAGTCTCCAACCTCTGCTTTCTGCAACATTCCTTCTGCACCCCAGTCTCCAACCTGTGCTCTCTGTAAAAGTCCTTCTGCACCGCAGTCTTCCACCTATTCTCTCTGTAACGATCCTTCTGCAGCCCAGTCACCACCTCTGCTCTCTCCAACGATTCTTCTGCAACTCAGTCTCCAAGTTCTGCTCTCTTCTACTATCCTTCTGCACCCCAGTCTCCAACCTCTGCACTCTGTAACTGTGTTTCTGCACCTCAGAATTCAACTTCTGCTCTCTGCAACCGTCCTTCTGCACCCCAGTCTCCAACTTCTGCTCTCTGCAACGATCCTTATACACCCCAGTCTCCAACATCTGCTCTCTGCAACAGTCCTTCTCCAACACAGTCTACAACCTTTGCTTTCTTCAACGGTCCTGATTCAACCCAGTCTCCAACATCTGTTCTCTGCATGTGTCCTTCTACTCCCCAGTCTTCAACCTCTGCTCTCTGTAACAGTCCTTCTGTACCGCAGTCTCCAACCTCTGTTCTCTGTAACGGTCCTTCTGCACCCCAGTCTCAAACCTTTGCTTTCTATACAAGTCCTTCTGAACAAGGGTTTCCAACCTCTGCTCTCTGTAACAGTCCTTCTGCACCTCTGTCTCTAACATCTGAACTCTGCAATTTTACATCTGCACCCCATTCTCTAACAACTGCTCTCTGTAAAAGTCCGTCTGCACCCCATTCTCTAACCTCTGCTCTCTGCAACAGTCCTTCTGTACCACAGTTTCCAACCTGTGCTCTCTGTAACGGTCCTTCTGCACCCCAGTCTCAACATCTGCTTTATGTATCAGTAATTCTGCACCCCAGTCTCCAAACTTTGCTCTCTGTAACATTCTTTCTGTACCTCAGTCTCCAACATCTGCTCTCTGAGACAGTTCTTCTGCACCCCAGTCTCTAACATCTGCTCTATTAAACAGTCCTTCAGCAACTCAGTCTCCAACCTCTGCTCTCTGCAACAGTCCTTCTACACCCTAGTATTCATACTCTTCTCGACCCAACGATCCTTCTGCACCCCAGTCTCCAACCTCTGTTCTCTACATCAGTTTTTCTGCACCCCAGTCTCCAACCTCTGCTCTCTGTAACAGTCCTCTGTACCGCCTTCTCCAACCTCTGTTCTCTGTAAGGGTCCTTATGCACCCAAGTATCCAACCTCTGCTTTCTGTAGAAGTCGTTTGGCACCACCGTCACCAAACACTTCCCTATCTAACAGTTCTTCTGCAACTCAGTCTGCAACCTCTGCTCTCTGCAACAGTCCTTCTGCAACCCAGTCTTCATCCTCTGCTCTCTGCAACAGTCCTTTTGCACCCCAGTCTCCAAAATTTGCTCTCTGCAGCAGTCCTTCTACACCCCAGTCTCCAACCTCTGCTCTCTATAACAGTCCTTCTGTACTGCATTCTCCAACCTCTGCTCTCTGTAAGGGTACTTCTACACCCGAGTCTCCAACCTCTGCTTTCTGTATCAGTCCATCTGCACCCCAGTCTCCAACCTGTGCTCTGTGTAACTGTCCCTCTGCACCTTACTCTCAAACATCTGCTCTCTGTTACAGTCCTTATAGATCCCAGTCTCCAAACTATGCTCTCTATAACAATCCTCTGCACCTCAGTCTCCAACCTCTGGTCTCTGCAAGGGTCCTTCTGCACCTGAGTCTCCAAACAATACTCTCTGTAACTGTGCTTGTACACCTCAGTCTCCAACCTCTGCTCTATGTAAGATCCTTATGAAACCCAGTATCCAAACTCTGTTCTCTGTGACCGTTCTTCTGCACTTCACTCTCCAAACTCTGCTCTCTTTAAAAGACCTTCTGCACCCCAGTCTCCAAAAAATGCTCTCTGTAATGATCCTTCTGCACCCCAGTCTTGAACCTCTGCTCTCTGCAACGATCCTTCTGCACCCCAGTCTCCATCTTCTGCTCTCTGCAACAATCCCTCTTCACACCAGTCTCCAAAATCTGCTCGCTGCAACAGTCCTTGTACACCCCATTCTCCAACATCTGCTATCTGCAACAGTTCTTCTGTATTTCAGAATGAAAACTCTGCTCTCTGCAATAATCCTTTTGTACCCTAGTCTCACACCTCTGCTCTCTGCAACAGTCCTTCTGTACTGCAGTCTCCAACTTCTGCTCTCTGTAACAATCATTCTGCACCTCAGTCTCCATTCTCTGCTTTCTGTAAGATCCTTCTGCAACCCAGTCTCCAAACTCTGCTCTCTGTAACAGTCCTTCATCACCCCAGTCGCCAAACTCTGCTCTCTGTAACAGGCCTTCTGCACCCCAGTCTCCAACCTCTGCTCTCTGTAACAATCCTTCTGCACCTCAGTCTCCAAACTTTGCTCTCTGCAACTATCTTTCTGCACCCCAGTCTGAAACCTCTGCTAGCTGCAACAGTAATTGTGACGCCCAGTCTTCAACATCTGCTTCTTGCAACAGTTCTTCTGTACCTAAGTCTGAAAACTATTCTCCCTGCAATAATCCATCTGCATCCCAGTCTCAAAACTCTGCTCTCTGTAACAGTCCTTTTGTAACTCAGTCTCCAATCACTGCTCTCTTCAACAGTCTTTCTACACCCAAGTCTACATACTCTGATCGCCCCAACGGTCCTTCTGCAACCCAGTCTCCAAACTCTGTTCTCTACATCGGTTCTTCTGCAACGCAGACTCCAACCTCTGCTCTCTGTAACAGTCCTTTTGTACCAATGTCTCCAAGCTCTGTTCTCTGTAAGGGTCCTTATGCACCTCAGTATCCGACCTCTGCTTTCTGTATCAGTCGTTTTGAACCACAGTCTCCAAACTCTGCCCTCCGTAACCGTCCTTCTGCAACTCAGTCTGCAACCTCTGCTCTCTGCAACAGTTCTTCTTCACCCCAGTCTCCATACTCTGTTCTCTGCAACAGTCCTTTTGCACCCCAGTCTCCAACATCTGCTCTCTTCAACAGTCATTCTGCACCCCAGTCTCCAAACTTTGCTCTCTGTAACAGTCCTTCTGTACTGCATTCTCCAACCTCTGCTCTCTGTAAGTGTACTTCTGCACCAGAGTCTCCAACCTCTGCATTCTGTGTCAGTCCTTCAGCAATCCAGTCTCCAATCCCTGCTCTGTGTAACTTTCCTTCTGCACCTTAGTCTCTAACCTCTGCTCTCTGCTACAGTCTTTCTGGACCCCAATCTCCAACTTCTACTCTCTGCAACAGTCCTTGTACATCCCAGTCTAAAACCTCTGCTCTCTTCATCAGTCCTTCTGCACCCCTGTCTTCAACCTCTGCTCCCTGGAACAATCATTCTGCACCTCAGTCTCCATTCTCTGCTCTCTGTAACGTCCTTCTGCAACCCAGTCTCCAAACTCTGCTCTTTGTAACAGTACTTCATCACCCCAGTCTCAAAATTGTGCTCTTTGTAACAGGCCTTCTGCACTCCAGTCTGCAAAATCTGATCTCTGTATCAATCCATCTGCACCCCACTCTCCAAAGTCTGCTATCTGTAACAGGCCTTCTGCACTCCAGTTGTTAACCTCTGCTCTCTGCAACACTCCTTCTGCACCTCAGTCTCCAAACTCTGCTTTCTGCAACAGTCCTTCTGCACTCAAGTCTCTAACATCTTCTCTCCACAACATTCCTTCTGCACCCCATTCTCCAACCTGTGCTCTCTGTAAAAGCTTTTTCTGCACCCTAGTCTCTGAACTCTGCTCTCTGTACAGATCCTTCTGCACCCAAGTCTTGAACCTCTGCTCTCTGCAATGATCATTCTGCACCTCAGTTTCCAACATCTGCTCTCTGTAACAGTCCTTGTGAACCCCCGTCTCCAACTTCTGCTTCCTGCAACAGTTCTTCTGTACCTCAGTCTGAAAACTCTGCTCTCTGCAACAGTCCTTCTACACCCCAGTCTTCATACTCTGCTTGCCGCAATGATCCTTCTGCACCACAGTCTCCAAACTCTGTTCTCTACATCAGTTCTTCTGCACCCCAGTCTCCAACCTCGGCTCTTTGTAACAGTCCTTCTGTACCACTGTCTCCAACCTCTGTTCTCTGTAAGGGTCCTTATGCACCCCAGTATTCAACCTCTGCTTTCTGTATCAGTCGTTTTGCACCACTTTCTCCAAACTGTTCCCTCACTAACAGTCCTTCTGCAACTTAGTCTGAAACCTCTGCTCCCTGCAACAGTCCTTCTGCACCGCAGTCTCCATGCTCTACTCTCTGCAACAGTCCTTTTGCACCCCAGTCTCCAACATCTGCTCTCTGCAACAGTCATTCTCCACCCCAGTCTCCAACCTCTGCTCTCTGTAACAGTCCATCTGTACTGCATTCTCCAAACTCTGCTGTCGGTAAGGGTACTTCTGCACCCGAGTCTCCAACCTCTGTTTTCTGTATCAGTCCTTCTGCACCCCAGTCTACAAACTGTGCTCTGTGTAACTGTACTTCTGCACCTTAGTATCCAACCTCTGCTCTCTGCTACACTCCTTCTAGACCCAAATTTCCAAACTCTAATCTCTGCAACAGTCCTTGTACATTGCAGTCTAAAACTACTGCTCTCTGCAACAGTCCTTCAGCACGCTAATCTCCAACCTCTACTCTCAGCAACAGTCCTTCTGAACCTCAGTCTCCAAGCTCTGCTCTTGGCAACATTCCTTCTGAAACCCAGTATAAAAATATTGCTCTCTGTAAAAGTCCGTCTGCATCCCAGTCTCCAACCTCTGCTCTCTGTAATGATCCTTCTGCACCTCAGTCTCGAACTACCACTCTCTGTAACAGTCCTTCTGCACCTCAGTCTCCAAACTATTTTCTCTGTAAGATCCTTCTGAAAACCAGTCTCCAACGTCTCATCTCTGTAACAGTCCTTCTGCAACCCATTCTTTAACCTCTGCTCTCTGCTACAGTCTTTCTGCACCTCAGTCTCCAACCTCTGCTTTCTGCAACAGTCCTTCTGCAAACAAATCTCCAACCTCTGCTCTCCGCAACATTTCTTCTGCACCCAAGTCTCCAACGTTTGCTCTCTGTAAAAGTTCTTCTGCACCCCAGTCTCAAAACTCTGCTCTGTGTAACAATCTTTCTGCACCCCAGTCTCGAACCTCTGCTCTCTGCAACGATCCTTCTGCACCTCAGTTTCCAACCTCTGCTCTCTGCAACGATCCTTCTGCACCGCAGTATCAAAACTCTGCTACCTGCAACAGTCCTTGTGAACCCAAGTCTTCAACATCTGCTTCCTGCTACAGTTCTTCTGTACCTCATTTTGAAAACTCTGCTCTCTGCAATAATCCATCTGCACCCCAGTCTCCAAATTCTGCTCTCTATAACAGTCCTTCTGTACCTCAGTCTGCAATCACTGTTCTATGGAACAGTCCTTCTGAACCCAAATCTCCAACATCTGCTCTCTGCAAAATTCCTTCTGCACCCTAGTCTCCATATTCTGCTCGCCTAAACGATCTTTCTGCACCCCAGGATCAAACATCTGTTCCCTACATCAGTCCTTCTGAAACTCAGTCTTCAACCTCTGGTCTCTGCAACAGTCCTTCTTCACCCAACTCTCCATCTTCTGCTCTCTGCAGCAGTCCTTTTGCACCCCAGTCTCCAACAACTTCTCTCTTCAACAGTCATTCTCCACCCCAGTCTCCAATCTCTGCTCTCTGTAACAGTTCTTCTGTACTGCATTCTCCAACCTCTGCTCTCTCTAAGGGTACTTCTGCACCTGAGTCTCGAACCTCTGCTTTCGGTATCAGTCCTTCTGCACCCCAGTCACCAAACTCTGCTCTGTGTAACTGTACTTCTGCACCTTAGTCTCCAAGTCTGCTCTCTGCTACAGTCCTTCTGGACCCCAATCTGCGACCTCTACTCTCTGCAACAGTCCTTCTACATCCCAGTCTAAAACTTCTGCTCTCTGCAACAGTCCTTCTGCACACCAGTCTCCAAACTCTGCTCTTTGTAACAATCCTTCTGCACCTCAGTCTCCTATCTCTGCTCTCTGCAACTGTCCTTCTGCACCTCAGTCTCCAACGTCCACTCTCTGTAACAGTGCTTCTGCACTTCAGTCTCCAACCTCTGCTCTCTGTAAGATCCTTCTGCAACCCAGTCTCCAAACTCTGCTCTCTGTAACAGTCCTTCATCACCCCAGTCTCCAACCTCTGCTCTCTGTAACAGGCCTTCTGCACCCCAGTGTCCTAACTCTGCTCTCTGTGTCAGTCCATCTGCACCCCAGTCTCCAACCTCTGCTCTCTGCAACGATCCTTCTGCACCCCAGTCTCATACCTATGCTCGCTGTAACAGTCCTTCTGTAACCCAGTCTACAACATCTGCTCTCTGAAACAGTTCCTGTTTACCTCAGTCTGAAATCTCTGCTCTCTGCAATAATCCTTCTGCACCCAGTCTCCAAAACTCTTGTCTTAGTAACAGTTCTTCTGTACCTCAGTCTCCAAACTGTGCTCTCTGTAAGACCCTTCGGAAACCCAGTATTCAAACTCTGCTGTCTGTAACAGTCCTTCTGCATCCAGTCTCTAATCTCTGCTCTCTGTAATAGGCCTTCTGTATCCCAGTCTCCAATTCTGCTCTATTTAAGAGTCCTTCAGAACCCCAGTCTCAAACTTCTACACTCTGCAACGATATTCTTCACCCAAGTCTTTAACCTCTGCTCTCTACAACAGTCCTTTTGCACCCAAGTCTCCAACATCTGCTCTCTGTAAGATCTTTCTGCACACCAGTCTCCAACCTCTGCTCGCTGTAATTGTCCTTCTGTACCGGATTCTCCAACTATTGCCCTCTGTAACGGTCCTTCTGCACCCCAGTCTCCAACATCTGCTTTCTCTCTCAATCCTTCTGCACCCCAGTCTCTAACCTCTGCTCAATGTAACAGTCCTTCTGCACCTCAGTCTCCAAACTCTGCTTTCTACAACAGTCCTTCTGCACCCAAGTCTCAAAATACTGCTCTCTACAACATTCCTTCTGCACCCCAGTCTCCAACCTGTGCTTTCTGCAAAGATCATTCTGCACCTCATTCTCCCACCTCTGCTCTCTGTAAAGATCCTTCTGCACACCAGTTTTAAAACTCTGCTCTCTGAAAATTCCTTGTGAATCCCAGTCTTTAACATCTTCTCTCTGCAAAAGTTCTTCTGTACCTCAGTCTGATAACTCTGCTCTCTGCAATAATCCATCTGCACCCCAGTCTCCAAACTCTGCTCTCTGTAACAGTCCTTCGGTACATCAGTCTTCAATCTCTGCTCTATGAAACAGTCCTTCTGCACACAAGTTTCAAACATCTGCTCTCTGAAACAGTTTTTCTACACCCCAGACTCCACCTCTGCTCTCTGCAACAGTCGATCTACACCCAAGTCTCTATACTCTGCTCGCCCCAACGATCCCTCTGCACCCCAGTCTCCAACGTCTGCTCTGAAAACAGTCCTTCTGTACCTCAGTCTCCAACCTAATCTCTCTGTAAGACCCTTCTGAAACCCAGTCTGCAAACTCTTCTCTCTGTAACAGTCCTTCTGCATCCCAGTCTCAAACCTTGACCTTCTGTAACAGTCCTTCTGTACCGCCGTCTCCAACCTATGTTCTCTGTAAGGGTCCTATGTACCCCAGTATCCAACCTCTGCTTTCTGTATCAGTCGTTTTGCACCACCTTCTCCAAACTCTTCCCTCATTAACAGTCCTTCTGCAACTCAGTCTACAAACTCTGCTCTCTGAAATAGTCCTTCTGCACCCCAGTCTCCATTCTCTACTCTCTGCAACAGTCCTTTTGCACCCCAGACTCCAACATCTGCTCTCTTGAACAGTCATTCTCCACCCCAGTCTCCAACCTCTGCTCTCTGTAACAGTTTATCTGTACTACATTCTCCAAACTCTGCTCTCGGGAAGGGTACTTCTGCACCCGAGTCTCCAACCTCTGCTTTCTGTATCAGTCTTTCTGCACCACAGTCTCCAAACTGTACTTTGTGTAACTGTACTTCTGCACCTTAGTCACCAACCTCTGCTCTCTGCTATACTCTTTCTAGACCCCAATTTCCAAACTCTACTCTCTGCAACAGTCCTTCTACATGCAGTCTAAAACAACTGCTCTCTGCAACAGTCCTTCTGCACGCCAATCTCCAACCTCTATTCTCAGCAACAGTCCTTCAGAACCTCAGTCTTCAACCTCTGCTCTCTGCAACATTCATTCTGCACCCCAGTATCAAACCATTGCTCTCTGTAAAAGTCCGTCTGCACCCTAGTGTCCAACCTCTGCTCTTTGTAACGATCCTTCTGCACCTAAGTCTCGAACCTCCGCTCTCTATAACAGTCCTTCTGCACCTCAGTCTCCAAAGTCTTTTCTCTGTAAGATCCTTCTGAAACCCAGTCTCCAACGTCTCATCTCTGTAACAGTCCTTCTGTAACCTATTCTTTAACCTCTGCTCTCTGCAACAGTCCTTCTGCACCTCAGTCTCCAACCTCTGCTTTCTGCAACAGTCCTTCTGCAAACAAATTTTAACATCTGCTCTTCGCAACATTCCTTCTACACCCAAGTCTCCAAACTGTGCTCTCTTTAAAAGTCCTTCTACACCCCAGTCTTCAAACTCTGCTCTCTGTAACGATCCTTCTGCACCCCAGTCTTGAACCTCTGCTCTCTGCAACAATTCTTCTGCACCTCAGCCTCCAACCTCTGCTCTCTGCAACGATCCTTCTGCAGCCCAGTCTCAAACATCTGCTAGCTGCAACAGTCCTTCTGCAACCCAGCCTCCAACCTCTGCTCAATGTAACAGTCTTTCTGCGCCTCAGTCTCCAACCTCTGCTTTCTTCAACAGTCCTTATGCACCCAAGTCTACAAATACTGCTCTCTACAACGTTCCTTCTGCACCCCAGTCTCCAACTTGTGTTTTCTGCAACAATTTTTCTGCACCTCATTCTCCAACCTCTGCTCTCTGCAAAGATCCTTCTGCACACCAGTCTTCAACCTCTGCTCTCTGCAACAGTCCTTGTGAACCCCAGTCTCCAACATCTTCTCTCTGCAAAAGTTCATCTGTCCCTCAGTGTGAAAACTCTGCTCTCTGCAATAATCCATCTGCACCCCAGTCTCCAAACTCTGCTCTCTGTAACAGTCCTTCTGTTCCTCAGTCTCCAATCTCTGCTATATGAAACACTCCTTCTGCCACACAAATCTCCAACATCTGCTCTCTGAATCAGTCCTTCTACACCCCAGACTCCAACCTCTGCTCCCTGCAATAATCCATCTACACCCGAGTCTCTATACTCTTCTCGCCCCAGTGATTTTTCTGCACCCCAGTCTCCAACGTCTGCTCTCTGCAAGAGTCCTTCTGTACCTCAGTCTCCAAAATCATCTCTCTGTAAGACCCATCTGAAACCCAGTCTTAAAACTTTGCTCTCTGTAACAGTTCTTCTGCACCCCAGTCTAAAACCTCTGCTCTCTGTAACAGGCCTTGTGCACCACAGTCTCCAAACTCTTCTCTCTGTAAAAGGCCTTCTGCACCCTAGTCTCCAACCTCTACTCTCTGCAAGGATCCTTCTGTACCTCAGTCTCCAACATCTGCTCTCTACAACAGTCCTTCTGCACCCCAGTCTCCAAACTCTACTCTCTGCAAGATCCTTCTGCACACCAGTCTCCAACCGTTGCTCACTTTAAGAGTACTTCTGCAACCCAGTCTCCAAACTCTGCTTTCTGTAACAATAATTCTGCACCTCAGTCTCCCAACCTCTGCTCTCTGCAACAGTCTTCTGCACCCCAGTCTCCAAACTCTGCTCTCTGTAACGATCCTTCTGTACTGGATTCTCCAACCTCTGCTATCTGTAACGGGCCTTCTGCACCCCAGTCTCCAACATCTGCTTTCTCTATCAGTCTTTCTGCACCTCAGTCTCCAACCTCTACTTTCTGCAACAGTCCTTCTTCACCCAAGTCTCCAACTTCTGCTCTCTGCAACATTCCTTCTGCACGCCAGTCTCCAAACTCTGCTCTCTGTAATGATCCGTCTGCACCCCAGTCTCAAACCTCTGCGCTCCGCAACGATCCTTCTGCACCTCAGTCTCCAAGCTCTGCTCTCTGCAAAAATCCTTTGGCACCGCAGTCTCAAACATCTGCTCGCTGCAACATTCCTTGTGAACCCCAGTCTCCAACATCTACTCTCTGGAAAATTCTTCGGTACCTTAGTCTGAAAACTCTGCTCTCTGCAATAATCCATCTGCAACCCAGTCTCCAACCTCTACTCTCTGTAACAGTCCTTCTGTACCTCAGTGTCCAATCTCTGCTATATGCAACAGTCCTTCTGCACCCCAAGTCTCCAACATCTGCTCTCTGAAACAGTCTTTCGACACCCCAGTCTCCAACCTCTGCTCTCTGTAACAGTACTTTTACACCACAGTTTCCGTATTCTGCTCGCCCCAGCGATCCTTCTGAGCCCCGGTCTCCAACGTCTGCTCTCTGCAAAAGTCCTTCTACACTCCATTCTCCAACCTCTGCTCTCTGCAACAGTCCTTCTATACCCCAGTCTCCATACTCTGCTCGACGCAATGATTTGTCTGCACCCAAGTCTCCAAACTCCGTTCTCTACATCAGTTCTTCTTCACCCCAGTCTCCAACCACTTCTCTCGGTACCAGTCCTTCTGTATCGCAGTCTCCAAACTCTGTTCTCCGTAAGGGTCCTTATGCACCCCAGTATCCAACCTCTGCTTTCTGTATAAGTCGTTTTGCACCACAGTCTCCAAACTCTGCAGTCTGTAAGAGTCCTTCTGCAACTCAGTCTGCAACCTCTGCTCTCTGCAACAGTCCTTGTGAACCCCAGTCTCCATCCTCTGCTCTCTGCAACATTCTTTCTGCACCCCAGTCTCCAATATCTTCTATCTGCAACAGTCATTCTCCACCCCAGTCTCCAAACTCTGCTCTCTGTAAGAGTCCTTCTGTACTGCATTCTCGAAACTCTGCTCTCTGTAAGGATACTTCTGCACTCGAATCTCCAAACTCTGCTTTCTGTATCAGTCCTTCTGCACTCCAATCTCCAACCTCTGCTCTGTGTAACTGTCCTTTTTCACCTTAGTCTCCAACATCTGCTCTCTGCTACAGTATTTCTGGACTCCAGTCTCCGTCATCTACTCTCATCAACAGTCCTACTGCACCCCAGTTTCCAACCTCTGCTCTTTGTAAGAGTACTCTGTACTAAAGACTCCAAACTATGCTCTCTCTAATGGTCCTCCTGTACCCCAGTCTTCAACCTCTGCTTTTTGATTCATTTCTTCTGCACCCTGTCTCAATCCTCTGCTCTCTATAACAGTCCTTCTGCACCTCAGTCTCCAAACTCAGATGAGTGCAACAGTTTCTTCTGCACCCAAATTTCCAACTTCTTTTCTATGCACAAGTCTTTCTGCACCCCAGTATCCAACCTCTGCTCTCTGTAACAATCCATCGGCACCCCAGTTTCCAAATTCTGCTCTCTGCAGCAGTTCTTTTTCACCCCAGTCTCCAACCTCTGCTCGCTGTAATATGCTTCTGTTCCCCAGTCTCCAAAATCTACTCTCTGTAACAGTTCTTCTGCACCGCAGTCTCCAAACTCTGCTCTCTGTTACAATCCTTCTGCACCTCAGTCTCAAACCTCTGCTCTCTGCAATTGTCCTTCTGAAACCCTGTCTTAAACATCTGTTCTTGCAACAGTCCTTCCGCTCCCCAGTCTCCAATCTCTGATCTCTGTAAAAGTCCTTCTGAACCCCAGTCTCCAACTTCTGCTTTCTGTATCAGTCCTGCACCTCAGTCTCCAAACTTTGCTCTCTGTAACAGTCCTTCTGAACCTCAGTCTCTATCCTTGCTCTCTGCAACAGTCCTTTTGCAACCCAGTCTCCAACCACTGCTCTCTGCAACAATCCTTCTGCACCATAGTTTCCAACGTCTGCTCTCTACAACAGTCCTTCTGCATCCCAGTCTTCAAACTCTGCTCCCTGTAAGATTCTTCTGCACCCCAGTCTCCTACCTCTGCTATCTTCAAAGTTTTTTCGGCACCTCAGTCGCCAACCTCTGCTCTCTGTAATAGTCCTTCTGCAACCCAGTCTCAAAACTCTGCATTCTGTATCAGTCCTTCTGAACCTCAGTCTCCAACATCACGTCTCTTTAAAAGTACTTCTGCACCTCAGTCTTCAAACTCTGCTCTCTGCAATTGTCCTTCTGCAGGTCATTCTTCAAACTCAACTCTCTGTAACAGTTATTCTGCATCTCAGTCTCCAAACTCTACTCTCTGTATCATCCTTTTGCAAACCAATCTCCAAACTCTGTCTCTGTAACAGTCCTTCTGCACCGCTTCTCCAAACTCTGCTCTCTATAACAGGCTTTCTGCACCCCAGTCTCCAATATCTACTCTCTGGAACAGTCCATATGAACACAAGTCTCCAACCTCTGCTCTCTGCCACAGTCATTTTCCACCCCAGTCTCTAACATCTGCTCTCTACATTAGTCTTTCTGCACCTAAGTCTGAAATCTCTGCTCTCTGCCACGATCCTTCTGCACCCCAGTCTCAAACCTGTGTTCTCTGCAACAGTCTTTCTGCACCGCAGTCTCCAAACTCTGCTCTCTGTAACAGTCCTTCTGTACCGCAGTCTCCAACCTCTCTTCTCTGTAATGGTCCTTCTGTACCCCAGTCTCCAAACTCTCCTCTCTGTAACAGTCTTTCTGCCAGTCTCCAACATCTGCTCTCTCCAACGATCCTTCTTCTACCCAGTCTTCAAACTCTGCTCACTGTAAAAGTCATTTTGTATCGCAGTCTCCAATCTCTTCTCTTTGTAACAGTCCATCTGTACCCCAATTGCCAACCTCTGCTTTTTATAAGTTTTTTTGCACCTCAGACTCCAACCTCTCCTGTCTGTAACAGTCCTTCTAAGCCTCAATCTGAAACCTCTGCTATCTACATCGGTCCTACTAAACCCCAGTCTCCAAACTGTGCTATCTTCAACAATCCTTCTGCACCCAAGTCTCCAAAATCTGCTCTCTGTAAAAGTCTTCTGCAACCCCAGTCTCAAACCTCTGCTCTCTGTAACAGTCCTTCTGCACCTCAGTCTCCAACCTCATTATTCTGCAACAGACCTTCTGCTCCCCATTCTCCAACCTATGCTTTCTGTAACTATCTTACTGCACCCTGGTCTCCAAACTCTGCTATCTGTAGCGATCCTTCTGCACCTCAGTCTCCAACTTCTGCTCTCTGTAACGATCTTTCTGCACCCTAGTCTCCAAACTCAGCTCTCTGCAACAGTCTTTCTGCACCCCATACTCCAAGCTATGCTCTCTTTAACAGTCTTTCTGCACATCAGTGTCCAAAATCTGTTCTCTGTAAAATCCTTCTGCAACTCAGTCTCCAACCTCAGCTCTCTGCAATGATCCTTCGGCACCACAGTCTCCAAACTCTGCTCTCTGTAACAGTTCTTCTGAACCCCAATCTCCAAACTCTGCTCTCTTTAACACGCCTTCTGCACCTCAGTCTCCATCCTCTGCTCTCTGTAAGAATATTTTGACACCCCAGTCTCCAACATCTGCTCTCTGCAACGATCCTTTTTCTCCCCAAGCTTCAAGTTCTGCTCTCTGCAACGGTCCTTCTGCACCCCATTTTTCAACCTCTGCTCTCTGTAACAGTCCTTCTGCATCTCATTCTCCTAACTCTGCTCTCCGCAACAGTCTTTCTGTACCCCAGTCTACAACATCTGCTCTCGGTAACTGTTCTTCTGCACCCCAATCTCAAAATTCTGCTCTCTGTAACACTCATTCTGCACCCCAGTCTCCACACTCTGATCTCTGTAACAATCTTTCTGGACCTCATTCTCCAACCTCTGCTCTCTGTATCAGTTCTTCTGCACCTCTGTCTCCAAATTTGTTCTCTGCAATAGTCCTTCTGCACCCCAGTTTCAACCTCTGCTCTCTGCAACATTTCTTCTTCTCCCCAGTCTCCGAACTGTGCTTTCTGTAACTTTGTTCCTTACCCCAGTCTCCAACCTCTGCTTTCTGTAAATATTCTTCTGCACCTCAGTCTCCAAACTCTGATCTCTGCAATGATCCTACTGCACCTCAGGTTCCAATGTCTGCTCTCTGCAACGATCCTTCTCCACCCCAGTTCCCAACCTCTGCTCTCTGTAACAGTCCTTCTGCACCTCAGTCGCCAAACTCTCCTCTCTGTACCAATTTTTCTGCACCTCAGTCGCCAACCTCTGCTCCCTGTAACAGGCCTTCTACACCCCAGTCTCCAACCTCTGCTCTCTGTAACAGTCCTTCTGCACCCGAGTCTCCAACCTCTGCCCTCTGTAACAATCCTTGTGCTCCCCAGTCTCCAACCTCTGCTCTCTATACAGTTTTTCTGCACCCCAATCTCCAAATTCTGCTGTCTTTATCACTCCTTCTCCACCCCAGTCTCCATTCTCTTCTCTCTGTAAGAATCCTTCTGCACCCCAGTCTCCAACTTCTGCTCTCTGTAACGATCCATCTGCAACTCAGTCTCCAACTTCTACTCTCTGTAACAGTCCTTCTGCACCCTAGACTCCAACATCTGCTCTCTGAAAGGATCCTTCTTCTACCCAGTCTCCAACCTCTGCTCTCTGTAACAGTCCTTTTGTATCACAGTCTCCAACCTCTTCTCTTTGTAACGGTCCTTCTGCTCCCCAATTGCCAGCATCTGCTTTCTATAACAGTCTTTCTGCACCCAAATCTCCTACCTCTTCTCTCTGCAACGATCCTTCTGCACCTCAGACTGCAACATCTGCTCTGTGAAAAAGTCCTTCTGTACGCCAGTCCAGACTCTGCTCTCTGGAAGATCATTTTTCATCCCAGTCTCCAAACTTTGCTCTTTGTAGCAGTTCTTCTGCACCCCAGTATCCATACTCTGCTCTCTTTAAAAGACTTTATGCACCTCAGTCTCCAACCTTTGCTCTTTGTAATGGTCTTCTGCACCCCAGTCTCCAACCTCCGCTCTCTGTAAAAATCCTTATGCACCTCAGTCTCCAATGACTGCTCTCTGTAACAGTCCTTCTCCACCCCAGTCTCCAACATCTGCTCTCTGCAACGGTCATTCTGCACCCCAGTCTCCAAAAACTGCTCTCTGTAACAGTCCTTCTGTAGTGCACTCTCAAAAATCTGCTCTATGTAACGGTCCTTCTGCACCCAAGTCTCCAAACTCTGCTCTCTGTAACAGGCCTTTTGCACCACATTCTCCAACCTCTGCTTTCTGTAATAGTGCTTCTTCACCTCAGTTTACAAACTCTGATCTCTGCAACAGTCCGTCTGAACCCCTGTCTCCAAAATATGCTTACTTTATCACTCCATCTGCACCACAATTTCCAACATCTGCTCTCTGTAAGAGTCTTTCTGCACCTCAGTCTACAAACTCTGCTCTCTGCAACAGTCCTTCTGCACCAAAATCTTTAACATCTGCATTCTGTAACAGTTCTTCTGCACCAAATCTCCAACCTCTGCCTCTGTAAAAGTCCTAATGTAACCCAATCTCCAACCTCTGCTCTCTGCAACAGTCCGTCTGCACCCCAATGTGAACCTGTGCTCTCAGCTACAGTCCTTATACACCCCAGTGTCCAGCCTGTGCTCTCTGCAACAGTCCCTCTGCAACCCAGTCTCCAACATCAGCTCTCTGTAACAATTTTTCTGCACCTCAGTTTTCAACCTCTGCTCTCTTCAACGGGCCTTCTGCACCTCAGTCTCCAAAAACAACTCTCTGTAAATGTACTTCTGAATCCCTTGTCAAAACTCTGCTGCCCATACCAGGCGTTCGGCACCCCAGTCACAACATTTTGCTCTCTACAATGATCCTTCTGCACCCCAGCCTAGAACCTCTGCTATCTGTAACAGGCTTTTTTCACACAAATCTCCCACCTCTACTCTCTGTAACAGTCCTTTTGCACCTCATTCTCCAACTTCTGCTCTCTGCAACAGTCCTTTTGCACCTCAGTCTCCAAACTCAGCTCTCTGCATCGATCTTTCTGCACCTCAGTCTCGAAACTCTACTCTATGTAACACTCCTTCTGCACCCCAGTCTCAAACTTCTGCAGTCTGCAAAGATCCTTCTGCACAGCAGTCTCCAACATCTGCTCTCTGCCACAGTCCTTCTGCACCACAGTCACCAACCTCTGCTCTCTGCAATGATCCTTCTGCACCCCAGTATCCTACATCTGCTCTATGCAACAGTCCTTCTGCAGCCCTGTCTCCAACCTCTGCTCTCTGCAACAGTCCTACTGCAACTCAGTCTGAAAACTCTGTTATCTGCAATGATCCTTCTGAACCCCAGTCTTCAAAATCTGCTCTCTGTAATAGTCCCGTTGTACCTAAGTCTCAAAAATCTGCTCTCTGTAAGATCCTTCTGCAACCCTGTCTCCAAACTCTGCTCTCTGTAATATTCCTCTGCAACCCAGTCTCCAACCTCTGCTCTCTGCAACAGTGCTTGTAAACCCCAGTCTCCAAACTCTGCTCTCTGCAACAGTCCTTCTGCACCCCAGGCTCCAACTTCTGTACTCTGTAACAATCCTTCTTCACCTCAGTTTGCAAACTCTGATCTCTGCAATGGTCCTTCTGCGCCACAGTCTCCAACCTCTGCTCTCTGTAACAGTCCTGCTGCACCTCGGTATACAACCTCTGCTCTTTGTAAGATCCTTTTGCAACCTTGTCTAAAAACTCTGCTCTCTGTAGGAGTTCTTCTGCATCCCAGTCTCCAACCTCTGCTCTCTGTAACAGGCCTTCTGTTCCACAGACTCCAACCTCTGCTCTCTGTAACAGGCCTTCTGTTCCACAGACTCCAACCTCTGCTACCTGTAATGGTTCTTCTGCAACTCAGTCTCCAACTTCTGCTCTCTGCAATGATTCTTTTGCACCCCAGTCTCCAAAATGTGCTCTCTGCAATAGTCCTTCTGCACCCCAGTCTTAAACATCTGCAGTCTGCAACAGTCTACCTGAATCTCAGTGTGAAAATTCTGCTCTCTGCAACGATCCTTGTGCACACCAGTCTCCCAAATCTGCTTTCTATAACAGTCCTTCTGCACCTCAGTCTCGAAAATCCGCTCTCTGTCACAGTGCTTCTGCACCCCAGCCTCTAACCTCTGCTCTCTGTAAGATCCTTTCGCACCCCAGTTTCCAAATCTGCTCTCTGTAACATTTCTTCTGCTCCCCAGAATCCAACCTCTGCTCTCTGTAACAGTCCTTCAGCTCACCAGTCTCCACCCTCTGCTCTCTGTAACAGTCCTTCTGCTCCCCAGTCTCCAAATTCTGCTCTCTGTAACATTCTTTCTGCACCTCTGTCTTAAAACTCTGCTCTCTGCAATAGGTCTTCTGAACCCCAGTCTCCAACTTATGCTCTCTGCAACAGTTCTACTGCACCCCAGACTCCATGGTCTGCACTCTGAAACAGTCCTTCTCCACACCAGTCTCCAAACTCTGCTCTATGTAACAGTCCTCTTGTAGGGCAGTCTTCAAAATCTGCTCTCTGAAACGCTCCTTCTGCTCCCCAGTCTTCAGCCTCTGCTTTCTGTATCAGTCCTTCTGCACCCCAGTCTCCAACCTCATCTCTCTGTAACAGTCCTTCTGCACCTCAGTCTCCAAACTCTGCTCTCTGTAACAGTCCTTCTGCACCCAAGTCTCAAAACTCTGCTTTCTGTAACAGTCCTTCTACACCCCATTCTCCAAACTCTGCTGTCTGCAACAGTCTCTCTGCACCCAACTCAAAACTCTGCTATATGCAACAATCCTTCTGCACCCCAGTCTCCAACCTCTGCTCTCTGTAACAATCTTTCTGCACCTCAGTCTCCAAACACTGCTGTCTACAACGGTCCTTTTGAACCTCAGTCTCTAAACTCTTTTCTCTGTAACAGTCCTTCTGCACCTCAGTCTAAAACATATTCTCTCTGTAAGATCCTTCTGCAACCCAGTCTTTAATCTCTGCCCTCTGGAACAATCCTTCTACACACCTTCTCGAACCTCTGTTCTCTGTAACAGTCCTTCTGCACGCCGGTCTCAAACCTCTGCTCACTACAAGGATTCTTCTGCACGCCAGTCTTTAACCTATGCTCTCTGCAACAGTCTTTCTGCACCCCAGTCTCCTATATCTGCTCTCTGCAACAGTCCTTCTGAACCTCATTCTGAAAACTCTGTTCTCTGCAACGATCATTCTGCACACCAGTCTCCAACCTTTTCTCTCTATAACAGTCCTGCTGTACCACAGTCTCCAAAATCTTCTCTCTGTAAGATCCTTCTGCAACCCTGTCTCCAAACTCTGCTGTTTGTCACAGTCCATCTGCACCCCAGTCTCCAACCTCTGCTCTGTGTAACAGGCCTTTTGCACTCCATTCTCCAACCTCTGCTGTCTGCATCAGTCCTTCTACACTGGAGTCTCCAAACTCTGCTTTCTGTATCAGTCCATCTGCACCCCAATCTCCAACCTCTGCTCTCTGTTACAGTCCTTTTGCACCTCAGTCTACAAACTCTGCTCTCTGCAACAGTCCTTCTTCAACCCAGTCTCCAACATGTGCTCTCCGCAACAGTTCTTGTGCACCAAAGTATCCAAAATCTGCCTGTGTAACAGTCCTACTGAAAGGCAGTCTTTAACCTCTACTCTCTGCAACAGTGCTTCTGCACACAAATCTCAAACCTGTGCTCTCCGCAACAGTTATTTTACACCCCATGTCCAGCCTCTGCTCTCTGCAGCAGTCCCTGTGCAACGCAGTCTCCAACCTTTGCTCTTTATACCAATCCTTCTGTACCTCATTCTTCAAACTCTACTTTCTGTAAAATACTTCTGCACCTCTTCTCCAAACTCTTCTCTCTGTAACAGGCCTTCTACACCCCAGTCTACGACCTCTTTTCTCTATAACAATCCTTCTGCACCCCAGTCTCCAAACTCTGCTCTCTACAATGATCATTCTTCACCCCAGTATCCAACCTCTGCTCTCTGCTACAGTCCTTTTGCACCCCAGTCTCCAACATGTGCTCTCTGCAATAGTCCTTCTTCACTTCAGTCTGAAAACTTTGTTCCCTGCAACCATCTTTCTGCAACCTAGTCTCCAACCTCTGCTCTCTGTAACAGTCCTGCTGCACCTTGGTCTACTACCTCTGCTCTCTGTAAGATCCTTGAGCAACCTTGTCTAAAAACTCTGCTCTTCGTTACAGTTCTTCTGCACCCCAGCCTCAAGCCTCGTCTCTCGGTAACAGTCCTTTTGCACCTCAGTGTCCAAACTCTGCTCTCAACAACGATTCTTCTGCACCTCAGTCTCCAAACTCTACTTTCTGTAAAAGTTTTTCTGCACCCCAGTCTCAAACCTCTTCTGTCTGCAGTGATCCTTCTGCACCCCATTCTCCAAACTCTGCTCTCTCTAACAGTCCTTCTGAACCTCAGTCTCCAACCTCTCCTCTCTGTAACATTCCTTCTGCACCTCAGTCTTCAACCTCTGCTCTCTGCAGTAGTGCTTCTACATCCCATTCTCTAACTTCTTTTCTCTGCAACAGTCCTTCAAAACCACAGTCTCCAACATATGCTCTCTGCAACAGTCCTTCTGTACCCTAGTCTCCGACGTATGCTCTCTGTAACGGTCCTTATGTACTGCAGTCTCCAAACTCTGCTCTCTCTAGCGGTCCTTCTGCACCCCAGTCTCCAACCTCTGTTCTCTGTATCAGTACTTCTGCACCCGAGTCTCCAAACTCTGCTCTCTGTAACATTCCATCTGCACCTCAGTTTCCAACCTGTGCTCTTTCCGACAGTTCTTCTGCACCCCAGTCTCCCACATCTGCTATCTGCAACAGTCCTTCTGCACCGCAGACTCCAACATCTGCTCTCTGTAACAATCCTTCTGCACCTCAGTCTTCAAACTCTACTCTGTAACAGTCGTTCTGCACCTCAGTCTCAAACCTCTGCTCTGTGTAAGTTCTTTCTGTAACCCAGTCTCCAAACTCTTTTCTCCTTAACAGTCCTTCTGCACTCTTTTTCTAAACTCTTCTCTCTGTAACTGGCCTTCTGAACCCCAGTCTCCATACTCTGTTCTCTGTAACAGTAATTCTGTACCCTAGTCTCAAACCTCTGCTCTATAGGACGATCTTACTTTACCCCAGTCTCCAACGTCTACTCTCTGCAACAGTCCTTCTGCACCCGTGTCTCCAAAAACTGCTCTCTACAACAGTCCTTCTGCACCTCAGTCTGAAAACTCTGTGATCTGCAATGATCCTTCTACACCCCAGTCTCAAAACTGCTCTCTGTAACAGTCCTTCTGAACCTCAGTATCCAAGCTCTGCTCTCTGCAATCATCTTTCTGCAACTCAGTCTCCAAACTCTGCTCTCTGTAACATCCTTCTGCATTTCAGTCTCCAACCTCTGCTCTTGCAACAGTCCATCTGCACTCCAGTCTCCAACATCTGCTCTCTGCAAAAGTCCTTCTACACCCTAGTTTCCAGCCTCTGCTCTCTGCAACAGTCCTTCTGCACCCCAGTCTCCAAACTCTGCTATCTGCAACGATCTTTCTAGACCCCAGTCACCAACCTCTGCTCTCTGCAACAGTCCTTCTGTACCCCAGTTTCCAACCTCTGCGCTCTGTAACAGTTTTTCTATACCACAGTCTCCAAACTCTGGTCTCTTTAACGTTTCTTCTGCACCCCAATTTGCAAAATCTAGTTTCTGTAACAGTGTTTCTACACCTCAGACTCCAAACTCTACTCTCTGTAGCAGGCCTTCTGTACCCCAGTCTTCAAAATCTGCTCTCTTAAAGTTCTTTCTGCACCCCAGTCTTCAACCTTTGCTCTCTGCAATGAACCTACTGCACCACAGTCTTTAACCTCTCATCTCTGCAACAGTCTTCTGTACCACAGTCTCAAACCTCTGCTCTCTGTAACAGTCTTTCTGCACACCAGTCTCCAAACTCTGCTCTCTGTAAGAGGCTTTCTGCACATCAGTTTCCAACCTCTGCTCTCTGCAACAGTCCTTTTGCACCTCATGTCCAACCTCTACTCTCTGCAACAGTCCTTCTGAACCTCAGACTCCAAACTCTCCTCTCTGCAACGATCCTTCTGGACCCCAGTCTCCAACGTCTGCTTTCTGTAACAAACCTTCTGCACAACAGTCTCCAAACTCTGCTCTCTGTAAGATCCTTCCGCACTCCAGTTTCCAAACTCTGCTCTGTGTAACATTCCTTCTCCACCCCAGTCTTTAACCTCTCTCTTCTGCAAGTGTCCTGCGGCACCCCAGTCTCCAACCTCTGTCCTCTGCAACAGTCCTTGGGCTCCCCAGTCTCCAACTTCTGCTCTCAGTAACAGTCTTTCAGCACCCCAGTCTCCAAACTCTGCTTTCTGGATCAGTCCTTTTGAACGTCAGTCTCAAACCTCTGCTCACTGTATGTATCTTTCTGCACTTCAGTCTTCAACCTGTGCTCTCTGTAACATTCTATCTGCACCCCAGTCTCCAAACTCTGCTCTCTGTAACAGTTTTTCTATACCTCAGTCTCCAAAGTCTGGTCTCTGTAACGGTCCTTCTGCACCCCAATTTCCAACCTCTGCTTTCTGTAACAGTTTTTCTGCAACTCAGTCTCCAAACTCTGCTCTCTGTAACAGTGCTTCTACACCACAGTCTCCAACCTCTGCTCTCTGTAACAGTCCTACTGAACCTGAGTCTGACACCTCTGCTCTCTTCTCGATCCTTCTACACCCCAGTCTCCAAACACTGCTCTCTGTAACAGTCCACCTGCACCTCAGTCTCCAACCTCTGCTCTCTTTAAGATCCTTCAACAACCCAGTTTCCAAACTCTGCTCTCTATAACTGTCCTTCTGCATCCCTTTCTCCAACCTTTCTTCTCTGTAACAGGCCTTCTGCACACAAGTCTCCAAACTCATCTCTCTGTAGCAACCCTTATGCACCCCAGTCTCCAACCTCTGCTCTCTGCAATGATCGTACTGCACCTCAGTCTCAAACCTCTGATCTCTGCAACTGTTATTCTGCACCTCAGTCTCCATATTCTGCTCTCTGTAAAATCCTTCTGCACCCCTGTATACAACCTCTGATCTCTGTAACAGTCCTTCTGCATCCAAGTCTCTGACATCTGCTCTCTGTAACAGTTCTTCTGCACACCAGTCTGCAACCGCTGCTCTCTACAACAGTCCTTCTGGACCCAAGTTACCAAAATCTGCTCTCTGCAACAGTCCTGCTGTGCCCCAGTCTCCAACATCTTCTTTCTAAAACAGTTCTTCTGCACCTTAGTCTCAAAACCCTGCTCTCTGCAACGACCCTTCTGCATCCCAGTCTCCAACCTCTGCTCTCTGTAACAGTCCTTAAGCACCTCAGTCTCCCAACTCTGCTCTCTGTAAGATTTTTCTGCAACCCAGTCTTTAAACTCTGCACTCTGTAACAGTCCTTCTGCACAACAGTCTCCAACCTCTGCTCTCTATAACAGACATTCTGAACCCCAGTCTTCAACCTCTTCTCTCTGCAACGATTCTTCCCCACTCCAGTCTCCAACATCTGATATCTGCAACACTCCTTTTAAACATCAGTCTCCAAACTCTGCTCTCTGTAAGATCCATCTTAACCCCTGTCTCCAAACTCTACTCTCTGTAACAATCATTCTTCACCCCAGTCTCCAAATTCTGCTCTCTCTAACAGTCCTTCTGCACCTCAGTCACCAACCTCTGCTCTGTGTAACAGTCCTTCTGCACCCCAGTTTCTAAAATCTGCTCTCATGAACGATCCTTCTGGAACCCAGTCTCCAATGTCTGCTCTTTGCAACAGTCCTTCTGCACCACAGTCTCCAATCTCTGCTCTCTGTCAGATCTTTCTGCACTCAGTTTCCAAACTCTGCTCTCTGTAACATTCCTTCTCCACCCCAATCTGCAACCTCTGTACTCTGCAACAGTTTTTCTGCTCCCCAGACTCCGAGATCTGCTCTCTGTAACAGTCCTTCTGTACCACAGTCTCCAACATCTGCTCTTTGTAACGATCCTTCTACACCCCAGTCTCCATCTCTGCTTTCTTTATCAGTCTGTCTGAACCCCAATCTCCAACCTCTGTACTCTGTGTCTATCCTTCTGCACCTCAGTCTCCAACCTGTCCTCTATTTAAGAGTTTTTCTGCACCCCAGTCTCCAACATCTGCTCTCGGTAACAGACCTATACCGCAGTCTCCAACCTCTGCTCTCTATAATGATCCTTCTGCAGCTCAATTTCGAAACTCTGCTTTCTGTAACAGTTTTTCAGCACCTGAGACTCAAAACTCTCCTCTCTGTAACAGTCCTTCTACACCTCAGTCTCTAACCTCTGCTCTCTGTAACAGTCCACCTGCACCTCAGTCTCCAACCTCTGCTCTCTGTAAGATCCCTCAGCAACCTACTCTCCAAACACTGCTCTGTATAACAGTCCTTCTACACCCCAGTCTCCAACCTCTCCTCTCTGTAACTGGCCTTCTGCACGACAGTCTCCAAACTCTGCTCTCTGCAACGATCCTTCTGCACCCCAGTCTCCAAACTCTGCTCTCTGCCTTGATCCTAATGCACCCAAGTCTCCAAACTCTGATCTCTACAATACTCCTTCTGCACCTCAGTCTTCAAATTCTGCTCTCTGTAAAATCCTTCTGCACTCCTTTCTTCTAGCTCTGCTCTATGTAACAGGACTTTTGCACCTCCGTCTCCAATCTCTGCTCTTTGCAACACTCCTTCTGAACCACAGTCTCCAAACTCTGCTCTCTGTAAGATCCTTCTGCACTCCAGTTTCCAAATTCTTCTCTCTGTAACATTATTTCTTCACCCCAGTATTTAACATCTGCTTTCTTCAAGTGTCCTGTGGCACCCCAGTCTCCAAACTCTATCCTCTGCAACAGTCCTTCTGCTTCCCAGTCTCAAACCTCTGCATTCTGTATCTATCTTTCTGCACCTCAGTCTCCAACCTGTGCTCTCTGTGACATTCCTTCTGCACCCCAGCCTCCAAACTCTGCTCTCTGTAAAAGTTTTCAATAACGCAGTCTCCAAACTCTGGTCTCTGTAACGGTCCTTCATCACCCCAATTTCCAACCTCTGCTTTTTGTAACAGTCTTTCTGCAACTCAGTCTCCAAACTCTGCTCTCTGTAACAGTCCTTCTACACCTCAGTCTCCAAACTGTGCTCTCTGTAACATTCCTTCTGCACCCCAGTCTCCAAACTTTGCTCTCCTTAACAGTTTTTCTATACCACAGGCTCCAAACTCTGGTCTCTGTAACGGTCCTTCTGCACCCCAATTTCCAACCTCTGCTTTCTGTAACAGTCTTTCTGCACTTCAGTCTCAAAACTCTGCTCTCTGTAACAGTCCTTCTAAACCTCACTCTCCAACCTCTGCTCTTTGTAACAGTCCTTCTGCACCTCAGTCTGACAACTCTGCTCTCTGCATGATCCTTCTGCACCCCAGTCTCCTAACACTGCTCTCTGTAACAGTCCACCTGCACCTCAGTCTCCAACCTCTCCTCTCTGTAACAGGCATTTTGCAACCAGTCTCCATACTCTTCTCTCTTTAGCAGGCCTTCTATACCCCAGTCTCCAAACACTGCTCTCTGTAACAGTCCACCTGCACCTCAGTCTCCAACCTCTCCTCTCTGTAACAGGAATTTTGCAACCAGTCTCCATACTCTTCTCTCTTTAGCAGGCCTTCTGCACCCCAGTCTCCAAAATCTGCTCTCTGCAACGATTTTTCTGCACCTCAGTCTCCAACATTAGCTCTCTGCAATGATACAACTGGACCCCACTCTCCAAGCTCTGATCTCTGAAACAGTCCTTTTGCACCTCAGTCTCAAAATTCTGCTCTCTGTTAGATGCTTCTGCACCCCAGTACCTAACCTCTGCTCTCTGTAACAGTCCTTCTGCACCTCAGTCTCCTACCTCTGCTCTCTCTAACAGTCTTTCTGCACCTCTGTCTCCCAACTCTGCTCTCTGTTAGATCCTTTTGCAACCAAGTCTTTAAACTCTGCACTCTGTAAGAGTCCTTCTGCAAAACAGTCTCCAACCTCTTCTCTCTGCAATGATTCTTCTCAAACCCAGTCTCCAACATCTGCTGTCTGCAACAGTCCTGCCGTACACCAGTCTCCAAACTCTAATCTCTGTAACAGTCCTTCTTCACCCCAGTCTCCAAACTCTGCTCTCTGCAACGATCCTTCTGGACCCCAGTCTCCAATGTCTGCTCTCTGCAACAGTTCTTCTGCACCACAGTCTCCAACCTCTGCTCTCTGTATGATCTATCTGCACTTTAGTTTCCAAACTCTGCTCTCTGTAACATTCCTTCTCCAACCCAGACTCCAACCTCTGTCCTCTGCAACAGTCCTTCTGCTCCCCAGTCTCGAACATCTGCTCTCTCTAACAGTCCTTCTGTAGAGCAGTCTTCAACCTCTGTTCTTTGTAACGGTCCTTCTACACCCCAGGCTCTCACCTCTGCTTTCTGTACAAGTCTGTCTGAACCCCAGTCTCCAACGTCTGTTCTCTTTATCTATCCTTCTGCACCTCAGTCTCCAACCTGTGCACTTTGTAAGAGTCCTTCTGCACCACAGTCTCCAACATCTGCTCTGGATAACAGTCCTATACCACAGTCTCGAACATCTGCTCTCTGTAAAAGTCCTTCTGCACCCCAATTTCAAAACTCTGCTTCCTTTAACAGTCCTTCTGCACCTGAGTCTCCAAACTCTACTCTCTGTAACAGTCCTTCTATACCCCAGTCTCCAAACTCTGCTTTCTGTATCAGTCTTTCTGAACCCCAGTCTCCAACCTCTGTTCTCTATATCTATCCTTCTGCACCTCAGTCTCCAACCACTTCTCTATGCAACAGTCCTTCTATACTGCAGTCTTCGAACTCTGCTCTCTGAAAAGGTCTTTCTGCAGCAAAGACTCCAAACTCTGGTTTCTGTATCAGTCCTTCTGCACCCAAGTCTCCAAATTCTGCTCTCTCTAAGAGTCTTTCTGCACCTAAGTATCCAACCTCTGGTCTCTGCAACAGTCCTTCTGCACCCCAGTCTCTGAACTCTGCTCTCTGCAACAGTCCTTCTGCACCCCGGTCTTTAAACTCTTCTCTCTGCAACAGTCCTTCTGCACCCCAGTCTGCAAACTCTGCTCTCTGTAACAATCCTTCTGCCCCTCAGTCTCCAGCCTCTGCTCTATGTAACACAACTTCTGCACGCCAAGTCTCCAAACTCTGCTCTCCACAACAGTCCTTCTGCACTCCAGTCTCCAAACAATGCTCTCTGCAACAGTCCTTCTGCACCCCAATCCTCAACCTCTGATCTCTGCAATAGTCCTTCTCCACCCCAGTCTTGAACCTCTGCTCTCGTCAACAGTCCTTCTGCACCAAAGTATCCAACCTCTGCTCTTTGTAAGATCCTTCTGCAATCCAGTATACAAACTCTGCTCGCTGTAACATTCCTTCTTCACCCCATTATTTAAACTCTGCTTTCTGCAAATGTCCTGCAACACCCCAGTCTTCAACCTCTGTCCTCTGCAACAGTCCTTCTGCTCCCCAGTCTCCAACATCTGCTCTCTGTAACAGATCTTTTGTACCGCAGTCTCCAACCTCTGCTCTTACTAATGGTCCTTCTGCACCCCAGTCTCTAAACTCTGCTTTCTGTATAAGTCCTTCTCAACCCTAGTCTCAAATCTCTGTTCTGTGTATATATTTTTCTGCACCTCAGTCTCCAACCTCTGCTATCTGTTACAGTTTTTCTATACCGCAGTCTCTAAACTCTGGTCTTTCTTATGGTCTTTTTGCACCCCAATTTCGAACCACTTTTTCTGTAACAGTCCTTCTGCACCTCAGTCTCCAAACTCTGCTCTCTGTAACAGTCCTTCTACACCTCAGTCTCCAACCTCTGCTCTATGTAACAGTCCATCTGCACCTAACTATGACAGCTATGCTCTCTGCACAATCCTTCTGCACCCCAGTCTCCAACCACTGCTCTCTGTAACAGTCCACCTTCACCTCAATTTCCAACCTCTGCTTTCTGTAAGATCCTTCAGGAACTCAGTCTCCAAACTCTCCTTCTAAAACAGTCCTTCTGCACCCCGGTCTCCAACCTCTCCTCTCTGTAACAGGCCTTCTGCACACCAGTCTCAAAACTCTGCTCTCTGTAGCAGTCCTTCTGCACCCCAGTCTACAATGTCTGCTCTCTGCAATGATCCTACTGCACCCAAGTCTCAAAACTCTGATATCTGCAACAGTCCTTCTGCAATTCAGTCTCCAAATTCTGCCCTCTGTAAGATCCTTCTGCACCCCTTTCTCCAAGCTCTGCTTATTTTAACGATCATTCTGCACCCCACTGTCCAACCTCTGCTCTATGTAACAGGATTTTGCACCTCAGTCCACAATCTCTGCTCTCTGCAACAGTCCTTCTGCACCCCAGTCTCCAACTTCTGCTCTCTCTAAGAGTCATTCTGCACAACAGTCTCCAACCTCTGCTCTCTGCAACATTCCTTCTGCAGCCCAGTCTCCACCCTCTGCTCTCTGCAACAGTCCTTCTGCACCCCAGTCTCCAAACTCTGCTCTCTGCAAAAGTCCCTCTGCACCCCAGTCTCCAAACTCTGCTCTCTATAACAATCCTTCTGCACCTCAGTCTCCAACCTCTGCTCTCTGTAACAATCCATCTGCACCTCATTCTGACACCTCTGGTCTCTGCAGGATCCTTCTGCATCCCAGTCTTCAGGCACTGCTCTCTGTAACAGTCCACCTGCATCTCAGTCTCCAAACTCTGCTGTCTTTAAGATCCTTCAAGAACTCAGTCTCAAAACTCTGCTCTCTATAAGAGTGCTTCTGCAAACAAGTCGCCAAACTCTCCTCTCTGTAACAGGCCTTCTGCACGCCAGTCTCCAAACTCCCTCTCTGTAGCAGGGATTCTGCACCCCAGTCTTCAACCTCTGCTCTCTGCAACGATACTTATGCACCCCAGTCTCCAACCTCTGCTCTCTGAAATGATCCTACTGCACCCCAGTCTCCAACCTCTGATCTCTTCAACACTCCTTTTGCAACTCTGTCTCAAACTTCTAATCTCTGTAAGATCCTTCTGCACCTCTGTCTCCAAGCTCTGCTTATTGCAACGATCTTTCTGCACCCCAGTGTCCAACCTCTGCTCTATGTAACAAAATTTTGCACCTCAGTCTCCAACCTCTGCTCTCTGCAACAGTCTTTCTGCACCCCAGTCTGCATCTTCTGCTCTCTCTGAGAGTCCTTCTGCATCTCATTCTAAAACATCTGCTCTCTGCAACATTTTTTCTGCAGCCCAGTCTCCATCCTCTGCTCTCTGCAATATTCCTTCTTCACCCCAGTCTCCAACCTCTGTTCTCTTCAACAGTCTTTCTGCACCACAGTCTCCAAACTCTGCTCTCTGTAACAATCGTTCTGCACCTCAGTCTCCAAACTCTGTTCTCTGCAACGGTCCTTCTGCACCTCAGTCTCCAACCTCTACTTTCTGTAACAGTCCTTCTGCACTTCCCTCTTCAACCTCTGCTTTCTGTAGGATCCTTCTAAAACCCAGTCTCTAACCTCTACTCTCTGTATCTATTATTCTGCACCTCAGTCTCCAACCTCTGCTCTCTGTTACAGTTTTTCTATACCGCAGTCTCCAAACTCTGCTCTTTGTAACAGTCCTTCTACACCTCACTCTGACATCTCTGCTCTCTGCATGATCATTCTGCACCCAAGTCTCCAAACACTGTTCTCTATAACAGTCCTTCTGAACACCAGTCTAAAAATTCTGCTCTCTGTATCTATCCTTCTGCACCTCAGTCTCCAAACTGTGCTCTCTGTAACATTCCTTCTACATCCCAGTCTCCAAACTCTGCTCTCTGTAACAGTTTTTCTATACTGCAGTCTCCAAACTCTGTTTTTTTATTGATTGTTCAAAACATTACAGAGCTCAAGACATATCATCTTTCATACATTCGACTCAATTGGGTTTTGAACTCCCCAAATACATAATACAGACTCACTTTTGTTACATACTCACATTTTTACATAATGGCATATTAGTGACTGTTGTATTCTGCTACCTTTCCTATCCCCTACTATCCCCCCTCCCCTCCCCTCCCCTCCCATCTTCCCTCTCTACCTCCTCTGCTGTTGTTCAATTCTCTCCCCTTTTTCCCCCCACCCCCTTGCCCCTCATAACCTCTTATAATTTTGTGTATCACTGAAGGTCTCCTACCATTTCCATATGTTTTCCCTTCTCTCTTCCTTTCTCTCCCCCCATTCGTCTTAGTTTACTGTTAGTCTTTTCCTCATGCTCTTCCTTCCTGTTCTATACTTAGTGGCTCTCTTTATATAAAAGAAGACATTTGACATTTGTTTTTTAGGGCTTGGCTAGCTTCACTTAGCATAATCTGCTCTAATGCCATCCATTTCCCTGCAAATTCTATGATTTTGTCGTTTCTTAGTGCTGCATAATACTCCATTGTGTATAGCTGCCACAATTTTTTTATCCACTCATCTATTGAAGGGCATCTAGGTTGGTTCCACAGTCTAGCTATTGTGAATTGTGCTGCTATAATCATTGATGTGGCCGTATCCGTATAGTGTGCTCTTTTAAGGTCCTCAGGGAATAGTCCAAGAAGGGCAATAGCTGGGTCAAATGGTGGATCCATTCCCAGCTTTCCCAGGAATCTCCATACTGCTTTCCAAATTGGCCTCGCCATTTTGCAGTCCCACCAGCAGTGAACAAGTGTGCCCTTTTCCCCACATCCTCGCCAACACTTATTGTTGTTTGACTTCATAATGGCTGCCAATCTTACAGGAGTGAAATGGTATCTAAGGGTGGTTTTGATTTGCATTTCTCTGATTGCTAGAGATGGTGAGCATTTTCTCATGTGCTTGTGGATTGATTGTATGTCCTCCTCTGAGAAGTGTCTGTTCAGGTCCTTGGCCCATTTGTTGATTGGATTATTTGTTATCTTATTGTTTAATTTATTGAGTTCTTTGTACATTCTGGATATTAGGGCTCTATCTGAGGTGTGAGGGGTAAAAATTTGTTCCCAGGATGTAGGCTCTCTATTTACCTCTTTTACTGTTTCTCTTGCTGAGAAAAAACTTTTTAGTTTAAGTAGGTCTCATTTGTTTATTCTTGTCATTAACTCTTGGGCTACGGGCGTTCTATTAAGGAATTTGGAGCCCGACCCCACAATATGTAGATCGTAGCCAACTTTTCCTTCTATCAGACGCAGTGTCTCTGTTTTTATATCTAGCTCCTTGATCCATTTTGAGTTAACTTTTGTGGCTGGCGAGAGAAAGGGATTCAATTTCATTTTGTTGCATATGGATTTCCAATTTTCCCAGCACCATTTGTTGAAGATGCTATCCTTCCTCCATTGCATGTTTTTAGCCCCTTTATCAAATATAAGATAGTTGTAACTTTGTGGATTAGTCTCTGTGTCCTCTATTCTGTACCATTGGTCCACCTGCCTGTTTTGGTACCAGTACCATGCTGTTTTTGTTACTATTGCTTTGTAGTACAATTTGAGCTCTGGTATCGCTATACCTCCAGATTCACACTTCCTGCTTAGAATTGCTTTTGCTATTCTGGGTCTTTTGTTTTTCCATATGAATTTCATGATTGCTTTATCTATTTCTACAAGAAATGTCTTTGGGATTCTGATTGGCATCGCATTAAACCTGTATAGAACTTTGGGTAATATCGCCATTTTGATGATGTTAGTTCTGCCTATCCATGAACAGGGTACATTTTTCCATCTTCTGAGATCTTCTTCTATCTCTCTCTTTAAGGTTCTCTAGTTTTCATTGTATAAATCTTTCACCTCTTTTGTTAGGTTAATTCCCAAGTATCTTATTTTCTTTGAGGATATTGTGAATGAAGTGGTTTTCCTTATTTCCATTTCAGAGGTTTTGTTGCTGATATACAGGAATGCCTTTGATTTGTGCGTGTTGATTTTATATCCTGCCACTTTGATGAATTCATTTATTAACTCTAGCAGCTTCTTTGTAGATCCTTTTGGGTCTGTTAAGTAAATTATCATGTCATCTGCAAATAGCGATAATTTAATTTCTTCTTTTCCTATTTTTATGCCTTTAATTTCTTTTGTCTGTCTAATTGCTCTGGCTAGTACTTCGAGAACTAAATTGAATAGAAGTGGTGATAGAGGACATCCCTGTCTTGTTCCAGATTTTAGAGGGAATGCCTTCAGTTTTTCTCCGTTTAGGATGATGCTAGCCTGAGGTTTAGCATATATAGCTTTTACAATGTTGAGGTAAGTTCCTGATATCCCTAGTTTTTCTAATGTTTTGAACATAAAGGGATGTTGTATTTTGTCAAATGCTTTTTCTGCATCTATTGAGATGATCATATGGTTCTTGTTTTTAAGCCTATTGATGTGGTGAATAGCATGTATTGATTTCCGTATATTGAACCAGCCTTGCATCCCAGGGATGAATCCTACTTGATCATGGTGCACAAGTTTTCTGATATGTTTTTGTTTTCGATTCGCCAGAATTTTATTGAGAATTTTTGCATCCAAGTTCATTAGAGATATTGGTCTGTAGTTTTCTTTCTTTTGAAGTGTCTTTGTCTGGTTTTGGATCAGGGTGATGTGGCCTCATAGAATGAATTTGGAAGAGCTCCTTCTTTTTCTATTTCTTGAAATAGTTTGAAAAAGTATTGGTATTAGTTCTTCTTTGAATGTTTTGTAGAACTCCGCTGTATACCCATCAGGTCCAGGACTTTTCTTGGTTGGTAGTCTTTTGATGGCTTCTTCTATTTCTTCCTTTGTTATTGGTCTGTTTAAATTGTGTGTGTCTTTCTGTCTCAATCTGGGCAAATCATATGCCTTAAGAAATTTATCGATATCCTCGCTATCTGGTATTTTATTAGAATATAGGTTTTCAAAATACTTTCTAATTATCTTCTGTATTTCTGTAGGTGTCTGTTGTGATATTGCCTTTTTCATCCCATATATTAGGAATTTGAGTTCTCTCTCTTCTTCTTTTTGTTAGCATAGCTAAGGGCTTGTCTATCTTATTTATTTTTTCAAAGAACCAACTTTTAGTTTTATCAATTTTTTCAATGTTTTTTTTTGTTTCAATTTCGTTTATTTCTGCTCTAATTTAAATTATTTCTTGTCTTCTACTACAATTGCTGTTGTTTGTTCTTCCTTTTCTAGGTTTTTGAGGTGTAGTGTGAGTTCATTTATTTGTTGGTTTTTTTCTTTTTTTGATGATAGAACTCCAGGATATGATTTCCCTCTTAAAACTGCTTTCATTGTGTCCCATAGATTCCGGTATGTTGTGTCTGTATTATCATTTGACTCTAAGAATTTTTTTATCTCTTCCTTTATGTCTTCTGTAACCCATTGATCATTCAATAACATATTGTTCATTTTCCATGTGGTGTAGGATTTTTCCTTCCTTTTTTTATCATTGATTTCCAATTTAATTCCATTATGGTCAGATATGGTGCATGGTATTATCTCCACACTTTTATATTTACTAAGATTTGCCTTATGGCATAATATATGGTCTATTTTTGAGTAGGATCTATGTGCTGCTGAGAAGAACGTGTATCCACTTGATGATGGTTGGTATATTCTATATATGTCAGTTAGGTCTAGGTTATTGATTGTGCTGTTGAGTTCTATAGTTTCTTTTATTCAGTTTTTGTCTAGAGGATCTGTCTAATGGCGAGAGCGGTGTGTTGAAGTCACCCGTAATTATTGTGTTATGGTCTATTTGACTCTTGAACTTGAGGAGCGTTTGTTTTATGTAGATTGCAGCTCCATTGTTTGGTGCATACAAATTGATAATTGTTATGTCTTGTTGGTGGATGGTCCCTTTTAACAGTATATAGTGTCCTTCTTTATCCTTCGTAATTAACTTAGGTTTGAAGTTGATTTTATTTGATATGAGTATGGCCACTCCTGCTTGCTTCCGAGGGCCATGTGAGTGGTATGATTTTTCCCAACCTTTTTACCTTCAGCCTGTGTATGTCTTTTCCTATCATATGAGTCTCCTGAAGGCAGCATATTGTTGGATTTGTTTTTTTGATCCAGGTTGCTAGCCTATGTCTCTTGATTGGTGAGTTTAGGCCATTAACATTTAAAGTTACAATTGAGATTACAATTGAGATATGATTTGTACTTCCAGTCATGCTTCTTATTTTATTTATTTTAGTTTGGCTAGTTTTACTTTTTTGGTTATTTTCCTCCTCCTTTACTGAGATACCTCTTGTTGTTAGTTTTGGGCACTATTTTTCAATTCCTCTTCTTGTAGTATATTGCTCAAGAATGTTTTGCAGTGCTGGTTTTCTTGCTGCAAATTCTATTAGCTTTTGTTTATCGTGAAAGATTTTAATTTCGTTGTCAAATCTGAAGCTCAATTTTGCTGGGTACAGTATTCTTGGTTGAAATCCATTATTTTTCAGCGTTTGAAATACATTGTTCCAGGAGCTTCTCGCTTTCAAAATCTGTGCTGAGAAATCAGTCGTTAACCTATTGGTTTACCCCTGAATGTAATCTGTCTCTTTTCTCTGGTAGCTTTTAATATTCTCTCCTTGTCCTGTATGTTGGCTATCTTCATAATTATGTGTCTTGGAGTTGCTCTATTATAGTTTTGAATGTTTGGGGTCCTGTAGGCTTTCAGGATTTGGCAATCCATTCCATTTTTCATCTCTGGGAAGTTTTCTACAATTATTTCATTTAATATGCTGTCCATTCCTTTGGTTTGAATCTCTGTGCCTTTTTCTATCCCAATGACTCTCAAATTTGGTTTTTTAATGACATCCCATATCTCTTGAATAGATTGCTCATGGGATTTAAGCATCTTTTCTGTGTTGACTATACTCTTTTCAAGTTGATAAACCTTGTCTTCATTATCTGATGTTCTGACTTCTACTTGATCAAGTCTATTTGTAATATTCTCGTTTGAGTTTTTAATTTGGTTTATAGTTTCCTGCAATTCTAGAATTATAGTTTGATTCTTTTTTAAGATCTCTATCTCCTGGTAGAGCTCGTTCTTTGCCATTTGAATTTGTTTGTTTAATTCATTTTCAAAATATATTTTTATTGCTTGGACTTGCTGTCTCATGTCTTCTCTAATTTTCCTTTCCATTTGAGTTAGGTATGCCTTGAGTTCTTTCCCTATCCCTGCTTCTGATGTTTCTATGTCCTCTTGTAGAATTAAGTTGTCTTGCATTGTTTGTACTCCTTTTTTCCCTTGTTTTCTCATGTTGTCCCCGTTGCTTTCCAGCTCTATTTGATTGTCGTGTTTCTACTATCTTCTATAGATTTGTTTATGTTCTATATTACTCTGATGCCTCTCCTTAGTGTTGTTAAACTATGCCTGCTGACGTGGATTCCACTGTGAAGGAACATCCGACGTCAGAGCTCCAGTGACGACACTACTTTGCTATGACCGGCCCCAGTTCCTTGCCTGGGTGTCCTGATGAGGTGGTGTGACCTGGACTGTCTCTGTTTGATTTCAGCTCCCAGTCGCGGCAGGCAGGCGGTCTCTAGCCGCCCAGTATCACAGGCCGCGGGTGGGTGATCGGTCACCTGCGGCCGGGTGTTCTCCTACCGCCCAGCTATGCGGGCAGTGGGTGAACTGTCGCCGGCAGGCCTGCAATTTCCAGCTGCCCAGTCTCGAGAGCCTTGCCTCTAGCCTCCTGGTTTCTCCTGCTAGCCTTCTGTAGCCGCAGGACAGGCCGCATGAATCATTGGACCTGGATCTCCGGGGTCCCACAGTTGGCAATTGGGATCCCAGGCACTCTGTCCTTTGGATTTTTCCTGCTTGCCCCACCCCCAGCTCTAGCTAGACAGGTTTCCTTTTGGCTGCAGATGGGTAGGGGGGGTTGCATGTCAGGTGCCTCTAGTTCCCCCCTAGTCTTTATGCAGGCTCACTCTGATTCTCCCTCCCCCGGCAAGCCTAGGAGAGAATTTATGCGAGTTCCCTATGTATGGGGGATGGGCTGAGTGCCACACACCTGTTTTGTTGTTGAGATCTGTCGGAGAATGGCGGTGGATATATCAGCTGTTCAAGATGCTGACTGCTGATTCCCTTGGTGGAGTGTCCACTGTGGGGGTTGGGACTGTACCGCTTCCTTCCCTGTCTAAACTCCCGTACTCAGCCCGGGGGTCAGTGCGGGCTTGGCTGGTGGGATTCCACCTGATCGCAGCCGAGCCTCTCCCTGCTTGCTAATTAATGGCTTCCCTGGGGCGCCATGCCTTCTGTAGCCGCTTGGCATGCCGCACGAATCAGTGGGCCTGGATCTCTGGGGTCCCACAGTTGGCAATTGGGATCCCAGGCACTCTGTCCTTTGGATTTTCCTGCTTGCCCCTCCCCCAGCTCTAGCTAGACAGGTTTCCTTTTGGCTGCAGATGGGTAGGGGGGGTTGCAGGTCAGGTGCCTCTAGTTCCCCCCTAGTCTTTATGCAGGCTCACTCTGATTCTCCCTTCCCCTGCAAGCCTAGGAGAGAATTTATGCGAGTTCCCGATGTATGGGGGATGGGCTGAGTGCCACACACCTGTTTTGTTGTTGAGATCTGTCGGAGAATGGCAGTGGATATTTCAGCTGTTCAAGATGCTGACTGCTGATTCCCTTGGTGGAGTGTCCGCTGTGGGGGATGGGACTGTACCGCTTCCTTCCCCGTCTAAACTCCCGTACTCCCAAACTCTGGTTTTTGTAACGGTCCTCTGCACCCCAACTTCAAACCTCTGCTTTATGTAACAGTCTTTCTGCAACTCAGTCTCGAAACTCTGCTCTTACTAACAGTACTTCTACACGTCAGTCTCCAACCTCTGCTCTCTGTAACAGTTCTTCTGCACCTTAGTCTGACAAATCTCCTCTCTGCATGGTCCTTCTGGACCTCAGTCTCAAACCACTAGTCTCTGTAAAAGTCCACCTGCACCTCAGAAGGACTGTTGCACAGAGCAGAGGATGGAGACTGGGCTTCAGAAGGAATGTTGCAGAGAGCAGAGGTTGAAGACTGAGGTGCAGAAGGACTCTTAAAGAGAGCAGAAGTTGGAGACTGGGGTGTAGAAGGACTGTTGCAGAGAGCATAGGTTGGAGACTGAGGTGCAAAATCCTGTTACATAGAGCAGAGGTTGGACACTGGGGTGCAGAAGGATGGTTGAATTAAGCCGAGCTTGGAGAAAGGAATGCAGAAAGATCTAACGGAGAGCAGAAGTTGGAGACTGAGTTTCAGAAAAACTGTTGCAGAGATCAGAGTTTGGAGAATGGGTTGCAGTTGGATCATTGCAGAGAGAAGAGTTTGGAGAGTTGGGTGTAGAAGGATCATTTCAGAGAGCAGAAGTTGGAGACTGGGGTGAAGAAGACCTGCTACAAAGAGCAGAGTTATGAGACTGGCGTGCAGAAGGCCTGTTACAGAGAGGAGCGGTTGGAGACTGGGGTGCAGAAGGACTGGTATAAAGAGCAGAGTTTGGAGAATGAGTTCCTGAAGGATCTTGCAGAGAGCAGAATTTGGAGACTGAGGTGCAGGTGGACTGTTACAGAGAGCACAGGTTGGAGACTGGGGTGCAAAAGTTTCGTGCAGACAGAAGAGGTGTCAGACTGAGGTGCAGATGGATTGTTACAGAGAGCAGATTTTGGAGACTGAGGTGTAGAAGGACTGTTACAGAAAGCAGAGTTTGGAGACTGAGGTGCAGAAGGACTGTTACAGAAAGAAGTGGTTGGTAATTGGGGTGCAAAAAAACCGTAAGAAAGACCAGAGTTTGGAGAATGCGGTATAGAAAAACTGTAACAGAGAGTAGAGGTTGGAGACTGAAGTGCAGAAGGATAGATACAGAGAGCAGAGGTTTGAGACTGGGGTTCAGAAGGACTGATTCAGTAAGCAGAGTTTGAAGACTGGGGTGCAGAAGGACCGTTCCAGAGAGCGGATGTTGGAGACTGGGGAGCTAAAGGACTGTTGCAGAGGACAGAGTTTGGAGACTGGAGTACAGAAGGATCTTAGAGAGAGCAGAGGTTGGATACTTTGGTACAGAAGGACGGTTGAAGAGAGCAGAGGTTGGAGACTGGGGTGGAGAAGGACTGTTGAAGAGTGCAGAGGTTGGAGACTGGGCTGCAAAAGGACTGTGGCAGAGAGCAGAGTTTGGAGACTGGAGTGCAGAAGGACTGTTGTGGAGATCAGAGGTTGGAGACTGACTTGCAGAAATCTTGTTAAATAGAGCAGAGGTTGGAGAATGAGGGGCAGAAGGATTGTACAGAGAGCAGAGTTTGCAGACTGGGGTGCAGAAGGACTGTTGCAGAGAGAAGAGGTTGGAGACTGGGGTGCAGAAGGATAGACACAGAGAACAGAGGTTGGAGAATGGGGTTCAGAAAGACTGATACAGAAAGCAGAGTTTGGAGACTGGGGTGTCGAAGAATTGTTACAGAGATTAGATTTTGGAGACTCAGGTGCAGAAGGACTGTTACAGGAATCAGAGTTGTGAAATTGGGGTGCAGAAGGACTTTTACAGAGAGCAGATGTTTGAGACAGAGGTGGAGAAGAATCATTGCAGAGAGAAGAGGTTGGAGACTGTTGTGCAGAAGGACTGTTACAGAGAGCAGAGTTTAAAGACTTGGTTTCAAAGGATCTTACAGAGAGCAAAGTTTGGAGACTGAGGTTTAGAAGGACTGTTAGAGCAGAGGTAGGAGATTGAGGTGCAGAAGGACTGTTACAGAAAGCAAAGGTTAGATACAGGGGTGCAGAAGCATCTTACAGAGAGCAGAATTTTGAGACTGAGGTGCAGAAGAACTGTTGCAGAGATCAGAGGTTGGAGAGTGGGGTGCAATTGGATCATTGCAGAGAGCTGATGTTGGAGACTGAGGTGCAAATGGATCGTTGCAGAGAGCAGATTTTGGAGACTGGCGTGCAGAAGGCCTGCTACATGAGAAGAGTTTGGAGACTGGCTTGCAGAAGGTCTGTTACAAAGAGGAGAGGTTGGAGACTGAGGTGCAGGTGGACTGTTACAGAGAGCACAGGTTGGAGACTGAGGTGTAGAAGGACTGTTACAGAGAGGAGAGTTTGGAGACTCAGGTGCAGAAGGACTGTTATACAGATCAGTGTTTGGTGACTGGGTTCCTGAAAAATCTTACTGAGAGCAGAGGTTGGAGACTGAGGTGCAGGTGGACTGTTACAGAGAGCAGAGGTTTGAGACTGAGGTGTAGAAGGACTCTTACAGAGAAGAGAGTTTGGAGACTCAGGTAAGAAGGACTGTTACAGAAAGCAAAGGTTAGATACAGGTGTGCAGAAGCATCTTACAGAGCGCAGAATTTTGATACTGAGGTGCCGAAGAACTGTTGCAGAGATCAGAGGTTGGAGAGTGGGGTGCAGTTGGATCATTGCAGAGAGCTGATGTTGGAGACTGAGGTGCAGAAAGATCGTTGCAGAGAGCAGATTTTGGAGACTGGCATGCAAAAGGCCTGCTACAGAAAGAAGAGTTTGGAGACTGACTTGCAGAAGGTCTGTTACAGAGAGGAGAGGTAGGAGACTGAGATGCAGGTGGACTGTTATAGAGAGCATTGTTTGGAGACTGGGGTGCAGAAGGATCGTGCTGAGATCAGAGGTTTGAGACTGAGGTGCGGTTGGACTGTTACAGAGAGCAGAGGTTTGAGATTGAGGTGTAGAAGGACTGTTACAGAGAGGAGAGTTTGGAGACTCAGGTGCAGAAGGACTGTTACAGAAAGCAGAGTTTTGAAACAGGGCTGCAGAAGGACCATTACAGAGAGCAGAGTTTGGGGACTGCGGTATAGGTCTGTTACCAAGAGCAGAGGTTGGAGACTGGGGTGCAAAAGGACTCTTACATAGAGCATATGTTGGAGACTGAGGTGCAGAAGGATAGATACAGAGAACAGAGTTTGGAGACTGGAATACAGACAGACTGATACAGATAGCAGAGATGAAAACTGGGGTGTAGAAGGATCATTACAAAGAGCAGAGGTTGGAGACTGCGGTACAGAAGGACTGTTTCAGAGTGCAGATCTCGGAGTCTGGCGAGCAGAAAAACTATTGCAGAGGACAGAGGTTGGAGACTGGGGTGGAGAAGAAATGTTACAGAGAGCACAGTTGGGAAACTGGAGTGCAGAAAGATCTTACATAGAGCAGAGTTTGGAGACTGTGGTGCAGAAGGACTGTTACACAGAGCACAGGTTGGAGACTGAGGTGAAGAAGGACTGTTATAAAGAGTGGAGTTTGAAGACTGGGGTGCAGAAAGACTGTTACAGAGAGTAGAGTTTTGAGACTTGGGTTCAGATGGCCTGCTACAGAGAGAAGAGTTTGGAGACTGGCCTGCAGAAGGCCTGTTATAGAGAGAAGAGGTGGGAGACTGGGGTGCAGAAAGACAGTTATAGAGAGCAGAGTTTGGAGACTGGGTTGCTGAAGTTTCTTGAAGAGAGCAGAGGTGTCAGTCTGAGGTTTAGTAGGACTGTTACAGAGAACAGAGTTTGGAGACTGAGGTGTAGAAGCACTGTTACAGAGAGCAGAGTTTGGAGACTGAGGTGCAGTAGGACTATTACAGAAAGCAGAGGTTGGAAATTGGGATACAGAAGGACCGTTACAGAGACCAGAGGTTGGAGACTGCGGTATAGAAAAACTGTTACAGAGAGCAGCGGTTAGAGACTGGGGTGCAGAAGGAATGTTACAGAGAGCAGAGTTTGGAGACTGGGTGGCAGAAGTTCTTACATAAAGCAGAGGTTGGAGACTGAGTTGCAGAAGAAATGTTACCCAGAGCAATGGTTGGAGACTGGGATTCAGAAGGATTTTTGCAGGGAGCAGAGTTTGGAGACTTTGTTGCAGAAAGATTTTACATAAAGCAGAGGTTGGAGACTGAGGTGCAGAAGAAATGTACCCAGAGCAGAGTTTGGATACTAGGGTGCAGAAGGACTGTTGCCAAGACCAGAGGTTGGAGACTGTCGTGCAGACGGACCCTTGCAGAGAGCAGAGGTTGAAGACTGGGGTGGAGAAGGATTGCTACAGAGAGCAGAGTTTGGAAAATGGGGTGTAGAAGGATCTTACAGAGAGAAGAGGTTGGAGACTGGGGTTCATAAAGACTGTTACAGGGAGCAGAGGTTGAAGACTGAGTTGCAGAAAGATTATTGCAGAAAGCAGAGTTTTCAGATTGAGGTACAGAAAAACTGTTGCAGAGAGCAGATGTTGGAGATTGGTTTGCACAAGGACTGTTGCAGCGAGCAGAGGTTGGAGACTGGGGTGCAGAAGTTTCGTGAAGAGAGCAGAGGTT
Source organism: Ictidomys tridecemlineatus (assembly GCF_052094955.1). Classification (NCBI taxonomy): domain Eukaryota; kingdom Metazoa; phylum Chordata; class Mammalia; order Rodentia; family Sciuridae; genus Ictidomys; species Ictidomys tridecemlineatus. The sequence goes on from NW_027521578.1 coordinate 54,241, forward strand.
GGAGACTGGGGTACAGAAGGCCTATTACAGAGAGCAGAGTTTGGAGACTGAGGTGCAGTAGGACTGTTACAGAAAGCAGAGGTTGGAAATTGGGGTGCAGAAGGACCGTTACAGAGACCAGAGGTTGGAGACTGCGGTATAGAAAAACTGTTACAGAGAGCAGCGGTTAGAGACTGGGGTGCAGAAGGAATGTTACAGAGAGCAGAGTTTGGAGACTGGGTGGCAGAAGGTCTTACATAAAGCAGAGGTTGGAGACTGAGGTGCAGAAGAAATGTTACCCAGAGCAATGGTTGGAGACTGGGATTCAGAAGGATTTTTGCAGGGAGCAGAGTTTGGAGACTTTGTTGCAGAAAGATTTTACATAAAGCAGAGGTTGGAGACTGAGGTGCAGAAGAAATGTACCCAGAGCAGAGTATGGATACTAGGGTGCAGAAGGACTGTTGCCAAGACCAGAGGTTGGAGACTGTCCTGCAGACGGACCCTTGCAGAGAGCAGAGGTTGAAGACTGGGGTGGAGAAGGATTGCTACAGAGAGCAGAGTTTGGAAACTGGGGTGTAGAAGGATCTTACAGAGAGAAGATGTTGGAGACTGGGGTTCATAAAGACTGTTACAGAGAGCAGAGGTTGAAGACTGAGTTGCAGAAAGACTGTTACAGAAAGCAGAGTTTAGAGACTGTGGTGCACAAGGATCCTTGCAGACATCAGAGTTTTCAGACTGATGTACACAAGGACTGTTGCAGAGAGCAGATTTTGGAGACTGAGGTGAAGAATGATCGTTGCAGAGAAAAAAAGTTGGAGACTGGGGTGCAGAAGGACTGTTACAGAGAGCAGAGTTTGGAGACAGGGTGGCAGAAGGATCCTTGCAGATTGAGGTACAGAAGAACTGTTGCAGAGAGCAGATGTTGGAGATTGGTTTGCACAAGGACTGCTGCAGCGAGCAAAGGTTGGAGACTGTGGTGCAGAAGAAATGTTGCAGAGAGCAGAAATTAGAGACTGGGGTGCATATGGACTATTGCAGAGAGCAGAGGTTGCAGACTGAGGTGCAGAATGCCTGATACTGAAAGCAGAGTTTTGAGAATATAGTGCAAAAAGACTTACGCAGAAACAGAGGTTGAAGAATGTGGTGCAGAAGGACCCTTACAGAGAAAAATGTTTGGAGACTGTAGTTCAGAAGGACTGTTACAGAGACCAGAGGTTTTAGTCTTAGGTGCAGAATAACTGTTGTAGCGATCAAAATTTGAAGACTGGGGTGCAGAAGGACCATTGCAGAAAGCAGAGTTTGTAGACTGGGGTTCAGTAGGATCTTACAGAGAGAAGAGTTTGGACACTGAGGTGCATAAGGACTGTTGCAGAGTGCAGAGGTTGGAGATTGGGGTGCAATAAGACTGTTGCAGGGAACAGAGGTTGGAGTCTTAGGTACAGAAGGACTGTTACAGAGAGCAGAGGTTGGAGACTGGGGTGCAGAATGAGTGATACATAACACAGAGTTTGGAGACTCGGGTGCAGAAGGATCGTCAAAGAGAGCAGAGGTTAGAGACTGGGTTGGATTAAGACTCTTACAGAGAAAAGAGGTTGAAGACTGTGGTACAGAAGAACTGTTGTTGAGAACAAGGTTGGAGACTCTGGTGCAGAGGGACCATTGCAGAGAGCAGTGGTTGGAGACTGCAGTACAGAAGGACTGTTACAAAGAGCAGAGTTTGGAGACTGGGGTGTAGAAGAACTGTTGCAGAGAGCAGAGATTGCAGAGTGAGGTGCAGAAGGACTTTTACAGAGAGCAGAGTTTGGAGACTGTGGTGCAGAAGGACTGATAAAGAAAGCAGAGGTTGGAGATTGGGGTGAAGATGGACTCTTACAGAGAACAAAGATTGAAGACTGCGGTACAGAAGAAGTGTTTTTGAGAACAAGGTTGGAGACTGGGGTGCAGAGGGACCATTGCAGAGAGCAGAGGTTTGAGACTGGGGTGCAAAAGGAATGTTACAGAGAGCAGATTTTGGAAACTGGGGTACAGAATGATCTTACAGAGAGCAGAATTTGGAGACTGTGTTGCAGAATGTCTGTTGCAGAATAGACGTTGAAGACTGGGGTGAAGAAGGATCGTTGCAGAGAGCAGATTATGGAGACTGGGGTATAGAAGGACTGTTCTAGAGAGCAGAGGTTGGAGACTGGGGTTCAGAAGGACTGTTGCAGAGAGCAGTTTTTGAAGACTGAGGTGCAGTAGGACTGTTTCAGAGAGCATAGTTTGGAGACTGAGGTGCAGAAGAAAAGTACAGAGAGAAGAGCTTGGAGACATGGGTGCAGGACTGATACCAAAAGCACTGGTGGGAGACTGGGGTCAAGAAGGACCGTTACAGAGAGCAGAGGTACGAGACTGCAGTACAGAAGGACTGTTACAGAGAGCAGATGTTGAAGACTGTGGTACAGAAGGGCTGTTGTAGAGAACAGAAGTTGGAAACTGGTGTGCATAAAGACTGTTGCTGAGAGCAGAGGTTGGAGACTGATGTGCAGAAGGATTGTTACAGAGAGTAGAGTTTGGAGACTTGGGTGCAGAAGGATCTTTCAGAGAGCTGAGGTTGGGGACTGGGGTACAGAAGCACTTTTGTAGAGAGCAGATGTTGGAGACTGGGTTGCATAGGGCCTGTTGCAGAGAGCAGAGGTTGGAGACTTGTGTGCAGAAGGACTGATTCAGAGAGGAGATGTTGGAGACTGGGGTGCAGAAAGCCTGTTACAGAGATCAGAGTTTGGAGAAGGGGTGCAGAAAGACCGTTGCACAGAGCAGATGTTGGAGACTGGGGTGCAGAAAGCCTGTTACAGAGAGCAGAGTTTAGAGAACGGGTGCAGAAAGACCGTGCACAGAGTAGATGTTGGAGATTTGGATGCAGAAGGTCTGTTAAAGAGAGAAAAGTTTGGAGACTGGGGTGCACAAGGACCAATGCAGAGAGCAGAGTTTGGAGACTGAGATGCAGAACGACTGTTGAGGAGCAGAGGTTGGAGACTTGGGTGTAGAAGGACTGTTGCAGAGGGCAGAGGTTGTAGATTGGGATGCCGAAGGACTATTGCAAAAAGCAGAATTTCAAGACTGAAGTTCATAAGTGCTGTTACAGTGAGCCGAGGTTGGAGACTTGAGTGCAGAAGGACTGATACAGAAAGCAGAGGTTGGTGTCTGGGGTTCAAGAGGACAGTTACAGTGAGCAGAGGTTGGAGACTGCAGTACAGAAGGACTGTTACACAGAGCAGACGTTGGAGAGTGGGGTGCAGAAGGACAGTTACAGAGAGCACAGTTTTGAGACTAGGGTGAAGAAGAAATGTTGCAGAGAGCAGAGTTTGGAGACTGGGGTGCAGAAGGACATTTGAAGAGAGCAGAGGTTGGAGCCTGAGGTGCAGAAGGACAGTTTCAGAGAGCAAAGTTTGGAGAAGGCGGAACATTAGGACTGTTACAGAGAGTACAGTTTGGAGAATTGGGTGCAGAAAGAAAGTCACAGAGAGTATAGTTTGGAAACTGGGTTGCAGAAGAATCTTTTAGAGACCAGAGTTTGGAGACTGTGGTGCGTAAGGACTGATGCAGAGAGCAGACGTTGGAGACTAGGGTGAAGAAGGATCACTGCAGAGAGTAGAGGTTGGAGACTTGGGTGTAGAATGACTGTTGCAAAGATCAGAGTTCTGAGACTGGGGTGCAGAAGGACTGTTGCAGAGAGCAGAAATTGTAAACTGTGGTGCAGAACTGATTCAGAAAGCAGAGTGTAGAGACTGGGGTGCAGAAAGACCTTTACAAAGAGCAGAGGTTGGAGTCTGGGGTGCAGAAGGAGTGTTACATAGAACAGAGTTTGGAGACTGGGGTGCAGAAGGATCGTTGCAGAGAGCAGAGTATTCAGACTGAGGTGCAGAAGGACTATTGCAGACAGCTGATTTTCGAGACTGGGGTGCAGAAAGACTGTTGCAGAGAGAAGAGGTTGGAGACTTGGGTGCAGAATGATCGTTCCAGAGAGCAGAGATTGTAGACTGGGGTGCAGAACGCCTGTTACAGATTGCAGAATTTGAACAAGGGTGCAGTAGGACTGTTACAGAGAGCAGAGTTTGGGGATTGGGTTGCAGAAGAATCTTACAGACAGTAGAGGTTTGAGTCTGAAGTGCAGAAAGACTGTTACCGAGAGTAGAGGTTGGAGACTGAGGTGCAGAAAGACCAATGCAGAGAGCAGAGTTTGGAGACAGAGGTACAGAAGGACTTTTGAATAGCAGAGGTTGGAGACTTGGGTGTAGTAGGACTGTTGCAGAGAGCAGAGGTTGTAGATTGGGATGCAGAAGGACTGATGCAGAGAGCAGAATTTGAAGACTGAGGTTCTTAAGGACTGTTACAGAGAGCAGAAGTCGGAGACTTGAGTGTAGAAGGCCTGATACAGAAAGCAGAGGTTAGAATCTGGGGTGCAAGAGGACAGTTACAGAGAGCAGACGTTGGAGACTGCAGTACAGAAGAACTGTTACACAGAGCAGAGGTTGGAGATTGGGGTGCAGAAGGACAGTTACAAAGAGCACAGTTTTAAAACTGGGGTGAAGAAGAAATGTTGCAGAGAGCAGTTTGGAGAGTGGGGTGCAGAAGGACTCTTCCAGAGAGCAGATTTTAGAGACTGGGGTGCAGAGGGACTGTTAAAGAAAGCAGAGTTTAGAGACCGTTGTGCAGAAGGACTGATACAGAAAGCAGAGTTTGGAGACTGGGGTGCAGAAAACCGTTACAGAGAACAGAGGTTAGAGACTTAAGTACAGAAGGAAGGTTACAGAGAGCAGAGGTTGCAGAGTGAGGTGCAGAAGGACTGTTACAGAGAGCAGAGTTTGGAGACTGTGGTGCAAAAAGACTAATACAGAAAGCAGAGGTTGGAGAATGGGATGCAGAAGGAACCTTACAGAGAACAGAGGTTGAAGACTGCGGTACAGAAGAACTGATGTAGAGAACAAGGTTGGAGACTGGGGTGCAGAGGGACCATTGCAGAGAGTAGACGTTGGAGACTTGGGTGCCAAAGGATTGTTGCAGACAGCAGACGTTAGAGACTGGGGTACAGAAGTATTTCACAGAGAGCAAAGTTTGGAGACTGAGGTGCAGAAGGACTTTTGCAGAGAGCACAGGTTGGAGACTGGGGTGCAAAAGGACTGTGCAGAGTGCAGTTTTTGGAGACTGGGGTGCAGAAGGACTGTTGTAGAGAGCAGAGCTTGGAAATTGGGGTGCAGAAAGACTGTTACAGAGAGCAGATGTAGAAGCATGGGGTGCAGAATGACGGATACAGAAAGCAGACTTGGGAGACTGGGGTGCAGAAAGACCATTACAGAGAATAGAGTTTGGAGACGGCGGAATAGAAGGACTGTTAAAGAGAGCAGAGGTTGGAGACAGGTGTGCAGAAGGATATTACAGAGAGCAGAGGTTGGAGACTGCGGTGCAATAGGACTGTTGCAGAGAGCAGAGGTTGGAGACTGTGGTGCAAAAGGATCCTTGCAGAGAAATGAGGTTGGAGACTGAGGTGCAGGAGGCCTGTTACAGAGAGCAGAGCTTGGAGACTGGGGTGCAGAAGGCCTGTAACATAGAGCAGAGTTGGGAGACTGGGTGGCAGAAGGATCTTACAGAGAGCAGAGGTTTTTGACTGAGGTTCCAAAGGACTGTTACAGAGAGCAGAGGTTGGAGACTGGGGTCCAGAAAGATCATTGCAGAGAGCAGAGTTTTCAGAATGATGTTTAGAAGGATTGTTGCAGAGAACAGGGGTTGGAGACTTGGGTGCAAAAGGATCCTTACAGAGAGCAGAGGGTGGTGACTGGGTGTGTCAAAAGACTGTTTCAGAGAGCAGAGGTTGGAGACTTGGGTTCAGAAGGACTGTTACAGAGAGCAGAGTTTGGAGACTGGGTTCAGAATTACTGTTACAGAAAGCAGAGTTTGGAGACTGGTTTACAGAAGGATATTACAGAGAGCAGAGGTTGGAGACTGAGGTCCAGAAGGACTGTTACAGAGAGTAGATGTTGAAGACTGTGCTGCAGAAAGACCTCTGCAGAGGGCAGAGGTTGGAGACTGAGGTGCAGAAGGACTGTTAATGAGTGCAGAGGTTGGAGACTTGGGTGTAGAAAGATTGTTACAGAAGCAGAGTTTAGAGACTTGAGTGCAGAAAGACTGATACAGAAAGCAGAGTTTGGAGGCTGGGGTGCAGAAGGACTGTTGAAGAGAGTAGAGGTTTGAGATAGGGGTGCAGAAGAAGTGTTGCAGAGAGAAGAGTTTGGAGACTGGCGTGGAGAAGAACTGTTGCAGAGAGTAGAGATTGGAGATTTGAGTGCCGAAGGACTGATGCAGAGAGCAGAGTTTGGAGACTGAAGTGCAGAAGGACTGTTACGTTGAACAGAGATTGGAGACTCGGGTGCAGAAGGACTTATACAGAAAGAAGAGGTTGGAGACTGGGGTGCAGAAGGATTGTTGCAAAGAGCAGAGGTTGGAGACTGGGGTGAAGAAGAAATGTTGTAGAGAGCAGATGTTGGCGACTTGGGTGCAGAAGGACTGTTGTTGTAGAGAGCAATGTTTGAAGACTGGGGTGCCAGGGACTATTTCAGAGAGCAGAGGTTGCAGACTGAGGTGCAAAAGAACTGTTAAAAGAGCAGAGTTTGGAGACTGTGTTGCAGAAGGACTGATACAGAATGCAGAGGTTGGAAACTGGGGTGCAGAAAGACTCTTAAAGAAAACAGAGTTTGGAGACTGTGGAACAGAAGGACTGTTACAGAGAGCAGAGTTTTGAGACTGGGGTTCAGAAGAAGTGTTTAAGAGAACAGAGGTTGAAGACTTTGGTGCAGAAGGATCGTTGCAGAGACCAGAGTTTGGAGACTGGGGTGCAGAACACTGATACAGAAATCAGAGGTTGGAGACTGGGGTTCAGAAGGCCTGATACAGAAAGCAGAGTTTGGAGACTGTGGTGTAGAAGGACTGTTAGAGAGAGCATAGTTTGAATAGTGGGTTGCAGAAGGATGTTACAGAGAGCAGAGGTTGGAGACTGCGGTACAGAAGGACTGTTACAGAGAGAAGAGGTTGGAGACTGGGGTGCAGAAGAACTTTTGTAGAGAACAGAGGTTTGAACTGGGTTGCAGGAGGATCGTTTGGGAGAGCAGAGTATGGAAACTGGGGTGTAGAAGGACTGTTGCAGAGAGCAGAAGTTGTAGACTGGGGAGTAGAAGGACTTTTGTAGAGAGCAGATGTTGGAGACTTGGGTGCAGAAAGACTTTTGCATAGAGCAGAGGTTGGAGACTTAGGTGCAGAAGGACAGTTAGAGAGACCAGAGTTTGGAGACTGGGGTGCAGAAGGACTTTCACAGAGAGCAGACTTTGGAGACTGGGGTGCAGAAGGATCCTTGCAGAGAGCAGAGTTTGGAGACTGGGGTGTAGTTGGATCTTAAAGAGAGCAGATTTTGGAGACTTAATGCAGAAGGACTTTTACAGAGAGCAGAAGTTGAATATGGGTGTGCAGTAGTACATTTACAGAGAGAACATTTTGGAGACTGATGTGCAGAAAAACTGTTGCAGAGAGCAAAGTTTGGATACTGGGGTGCAGAAGGAGTGTTTCAGAGAGCAGAGTTTGCAGACTGAAGTACAGAAAGACCCTTACAGTGTCCAGAGTTTGGAGACTGCGGTACAGAAGGACTGATTCAGAAAGCATATGTTGGAGACTTGTGTTCAGAAAGATCTTACAGAAAGTATAGGTTGGAGACTGGGGTGCAGAAGAACTGTTGCGGAAAGCAGAGGTTGAGACTGGAATGCAGAAGGCCTGTTACAGAGAGCAGTGCTTGGAAACTGAGGTGCAGAAGAATCGTTGCTGAGAGCAGAGTTTTTAGACTGAGATGCAGTAGGACTGTTACAGAGAGCAGAGATTTTAGACTGGGTTGGACGAGGACTGCTGCAGAGAGCAAAGGTTGGAGACTGACATGGGAAACGACTGTATCAGAGAGAAGATGTTAGAGCCTGGGGTGCAGAAAAACTGTTGCAAATAGCAGAGGTTGGAGACTGGGTTTCAGAAGGATTATACAGAGAGCAGAGTTTTGAGACTGGGGTGCAGAAGGACTGTTGCAGAAAGCAGAGTTTGGAAACTGGGGTGAAGAAGGACTGTTGCAGGGAGCAGGTGTTGGAGACATGGGTACAGAAAGACTTTCGCAGAGAGTAGAATTTGGAGACTGAGGTGCAAAAGACTGTTGGAGACAACAGAGGTTGGAGACTGGGGTGCAAAAAGACTGATACAGAAAGCAGAGGTTGGGGACGGAGGTGCAGAAGGACCATTACAGACAGCAGAGTTTTGAGACTACAATACAGGAGGACTGTTACAGAGAGCAGAGGTTGGAGACTGGAGTGGAGAAGAACTGTTTCAGAGTGCAGAAGTTGGAGACTGATGTGCAGAAGAACTGCAATAGAGGTAGGAGACTGAGATGCAGAAAGACTATTAAAGAGAGAAGAGTTTGGAGACTGAGGTGCAGAAGGACTGAAACACAGAGCAGAGTTTAGAGCCTGGGGTGCAGAAGGCTGTTACAGAGAGCAGAGGTTGGAGACTGGGTACAGAGGGCTGTTACAAAGAGCAGAGTTTGGAGACTGGGTTGCAGAAGAATATTACGTAGAGCAGAGTTTGGAGACTGCGGTGCAGAAGGATTGTTACAGAGAGTAGAGGTTGGCGACTGGGGTGCATTAGGATTATTGCAGAGTGCAGAGGTTGGAGACTTGTGTGCAGAAGGATCGTTGCAGAGAGCAGAGTTTGGAGACTTGGGTGCAGAAGGACGGTTGCAGAAAGCAGATATTGGAGACTGGAATGCAGAAGGATCGTTGCAGAGAGCAGAGATTGGAACTGGGTTGCAGAGGGACTGTTAAACAGAGCAGAGGTTGAAGACTGGAGTGTAGAAGGACTGTTGCAGAGAGCAGAGTTTGGAGACTGGGGTGCAGAAGGACTGTTGCAGATATCAGAGGTTGGAAACTGGGGTGAAAAAGGACTGTTGCAGGGAGCAGGTGTTGGAGACATGGGTGCAGAAGGACTTTTGCAGAGAGTAGAATTTGGAGACTGAGGTTCAGAAGGACTGTTACACAGAGCGAAGTTTTCAGACTTGGGTGCAGAATAACTGATACGGAAAGTAGAGTTTGGAGACTGGGGTGCAGAAGGACTGTTACAGAGAGCACAGTTTGTAGCCTGGGGTGCAGAAGGACAGCTGAAGAGAACAGAGGTTGGATCCTAGGGTGCACAAGGGCCATTGCAGAGAGTTGAGTTTGGAGACTGATGTGCAGAATGACTGTTACAGAGAGCTAAGTTTAGAGAACGAGGTGCATAAGGATCTTAAAGAGAGCAGACATTGGAGACTTGGATGCAGAAGGATTGTTGCAGAGAGAAGAGGTTGGAGACTGGAATGTAGAAGGACTTTTGCAGAGAGCAGAGTTTGGAAACTGGGGTGCAGAAGGCCTGTTACAGAGAGCAGAGTTTGGAGACTGGGTTTCACAAAACCTGTTACAGAGAGCAGATGTTGGAGACTTGGGTGCAGAAAGATTGTTACAAATAGCACAGTTTGGAAACTGTTGTTTAGAAGGATTGTTGCAGAGAGCAGATGTTTCAGACTGAGGCTTAGAAAGACTGTTACAGAGAGCACAGGTTAAAAATTGGGGTGTACAAGGACCGTTATAGAGAGAAGAAGTTGGAGACTGCCGTATAGAAGGACTGTTACAGAAAGAAGAGTTTGTAGACTGGGGTCCAGAAGGACCATTGCAGAGAGCAGATTTGGGAGACTGGGGTGCAGAAGGTTTGTTACAGAGAGCAGAGATTGGATACTGGGGTTCAGAAGGACAATTACAGAGAGCAAAGAATGGAGACTGAGGTGCAGAAGGACTTTTACAGAGAGCAGAGTTTGGAGACTGAGGTGTAGAAACATCGTTGCAGAGAGAAGAGTTTGGAGACTGGGGTGCAGAAGGACTGTTACAGAAAGCAGAGGTTGGCAATTGGGGAGCAGATGGACCGTTACAAAGAGAAGAGGTTTGAGACTGCTATACAAAAGGACTGTTACAGCGAGCAGAGTTAGTAGACTGGGGTGCAGAAGGACTGTTACAGAGAGTACAGGTTGGAGACTGGGGTGCAGAAGAAATGTTGCAGACAGCAGAGTTTGAAGATTTGGGTGCATAAGGACTTTTGCAGAGAGCAGGGTTTGGAGACTGTGGTGCAGAAGGACTGATACAGAGATCAGAGGTTGGAGACAGAGGTGCAGAAGGATCGTTGCAGAGAGCAGAGTTTGGAAACTAAGGTGCAGAAGGATCGTTACACAGAGCAGATTTTGGTTACTGGGGCGTAAAAGGACTGCTGCAGAGAGCAGAGTTTGGAGACTGAGGTGTAAAATGACTGATACAGAGAGCAGATGTAGGAGACTGGGGTACAGAAGTACTTTAGCAGAGAGCAGAGGTTGGAGACTGGGATGCAGAAGGACTGTTAAAGATAGCACAATTTCGAGACTGGGTTTCAGAAGGATCTTACAGAGAGCATTTTGTAGACTGAGGTTCAGAAGGACTGTTACCGAGAGCAAAGTTTGGAAACTCGGGTGCAGAAAGATTTTTGCAGATAGCCGAGTTTTCAGCCTGAGGTGCAGAAGGACTGTTTCAGAGAGCAGATGTTGGATCCTGGGGTGCAGAAGGACTGTTACAGAGAGCAGAGTTTGAAGACTGGGGTGCAGAAGGCCTGTTAGAGAGAGCAGAGTTTGGAGACTGGGTTGCAGAAGACTGTTACAGAGAGCAGCGTTTGGAGAATGGGTTGCAGAAGGATCTTACAGAGAGTAGAGGTTGGAGACTGAGGTGCAGAAGGCCTTTTACAGAGGGTTGAGGGTGGAGACTGAGGTGCATAAGGAGTGTTACAGTGAGCAGAGTTTGAAGATTGGGGTGCAGAAGAACTGTTACTGAGAGCAGAGGTTGGAGACAGGGGTGCAGAAAGACTGTTTCAGAGAGCAGAGATTGGAGACTGAGGTGCAGAAGGACTGTTATAGAGAGCAGATTTTGGAAACTGGGATGTAGCAGGACCATTGCATAGAGCATACGTTGAAACCTGGGGAGAAGAAGGATCGTTGCAGAGAGCAGATGTTGGAGACTGGGTGCAGAAGGACTATTAAAGAGAGCAGAGGTTGGAGACTGAGGTGTAGAAAGATATTTTCTGAGTGCAGCGTTTTGAGACTGGGGTGCAGAAGGACTGTTACAGATTGAAAAACTTGGAGACTTTGGTGCAGAAGGATTTTTACAGAGAGGAGAGGTAGGAGACTGGGGTGCAAAAGGATTCTTGCAGTGAGCACAGAATAGAGTCTGGGGTGCAGAAGGATCGTTGCAGAGAACAGAGGTTGGTGAATAAGGTGCAGAAGTATCGCTACAGAGAGCAGAAGTTGGAGACTGAAGTGCAGCAGGACAGTTACAGAGAGCACAGATTAGAGACTTGGGTGCAGAAGAAATGTTGCAGAGAGCAGATGTTGGAGACTGGGGTGAAGAAGTACTGTCGCAGAGAGAAAAGTCTGGAGACTGGAGTGCAGAAGGACTGCTGCAGAGAGCAGTTGTTGGAGCCTGGAATGCAGAAGGATAATTGCAGAGAGCAGAGGTTGGAGACTGTGGTTTAGAAGGACTGTTGCAGAGAGCAGAAGTTGGAGACTGAGGTGCAGAAGGATCGTTGCAGAGAGAAGAGTTTGGAGACTGGGGTGCAGAAGACCTGTTGCAGGGAGCACAGTTTGGAGACTGGGGTGCAGTAGATTGTTGCAGACAGCAGAGGTTTCAGACTGAGGCTTAGAAGGACTGTTACAGAGAGCAGAGGTTAGAATCTGAGGTTCAGAAGGACTGTTACAGAAAGCAGAGGTTGGCAATTGTGGTGCAGGAGGACCGTTATAGAGAGAAGAGTTTAGAGACTGTGGTACAGAAGGACCAGAGAGAGCAGAGTTTGGAGACTTTGGCGCAGAAGGACCGTTGTAGAGAGCAGATGATGGAGACTAGGGTGCAGAAAGACTGTTACAGAGAGCAGACGTTGGAGACTGACGTTCAGAAGGATTGATACAGAGGGCAGAAGTTGGATACTGTGGTACAGAAGGACCATTACAGAGAGCGAAGGTTGGAGACTGAGGTTCAGAAGGACTGTTGCAGAGAGCAGTGTTTGGAGACTGAGGTGCAGAAGTACTGTTAAAGAGAGCAGAGGTTGGAGTCTGAGGTGCAGAAGGATTGGTACAGAGAGGAGAGTTTGGAGACTGGGGTGTAGAAGGATTGCTACAGGAAGCTGAGTTTGGAAATTGGGGTGCAGAAGGACTGTTACAGAGAGCAGAGTTTGGATACTGGGGTGCAGAAGGACCATTAAAGAGAGCAAAAATGGAGACTGAGGTGCACAAGGACTTTTACAGAGAGCAGAGTTAGGAGACTGAGGTGCAGATGGATCATTGCAGAGAGAAGAGTTTGGAGACTGGGGTGTAGAAGGAGTGTTACAGAAAGAAGAAGTTGGCAATTCGGGACCAGATGGATCTTTACAAAAAGAAGAGGTTGGAGACTGCGATATAAAAGGACTTTTACAGAGAGCAGAGTTTAGAGAGTGGGTAGAAGAAGGATCGTTGCAGAGAGCAGATGTGGGAATCTGGGGTGGAGAAGGACTGTTACAGAGAGCACAGATTAGGGACTGGGGTCCAGAAAAATATATTGCAGAGAGCAGAGTTTAAAGACCTGGGTGCAGAAGGACTGATACAGAGAGAAGAGTTTGGAGACTGTGGTGCAGAAAAATCTTACAGAGAGTAGAGTTTGGAGACTGGGGTGCAGAAAGACTGTTCCAGAGAGCAGAGGTTGGGGACTGGAATGCAGAAGGACTTTTGCAGATAGAACAGTTTCGAGACTGGGTTGCAGAGGGATCTTACAGAGAGCATTTTGGAGACAGAGGTGCAGAAGAAGTGTTACAAGAGCAGAGGTTTAAGACTAGGGTGCAGAAGGATTGTTGCAGAGAGCAGCGTTTTCAGACTGAGGTGCAGAAAAACTGTTGCAGACAGCAGATGTTGGATCCTGGGGTGCAGAATGATCGTTGCAGAGAGCAGAGGTTGGAGACTTGGGTGCAGAAGGCCTCTTAAAGAGAGCAGATTTATAAGACTGGGGTGAAGAAGGCCTGTTACAGAGAGCAGAGTTTGGAGATTGTGGTGCAGAAGGACTGATACAGAGAGCAGAGTTTGGAGAATTGGTTGCAGAAGAATTTTACAGAGAGCAGAGTTTGGAGACTGAGGTGCAGAAGGGCTTTTACATAGAGTAGAGTTTGGAGACTGAGGAGCAGAAGGAACGTTGTAGAGAGCAGAGGTTGGAGACTGATGTCCAGACGGATTGTTACAGAGATTAGATGGTGGAGACTGGAGTGCAGAAGGAGTGTTACAGAGAGCAGAGTTTGGAGATTGGGGTGCAAAAGATCTGTTACCGAGAGCAGAGGGTGGATACTGGTGTGCAGAGGACTGGTGCAGTGTTCAGAGTTTGGAGACTGAGGTGCAGAAGAACTGTTACAGAGTGCAGAGTTTGGAGACTGGGGTGCAGAAAGACTAATACAGAAAGTAGAGTTTGGAGACTGACATGTAGAAAAACCGTTACAGAGAGCAGAGTTTGAATACTGCTGTACAGAAGTACTGTTACAGGGAGCAGAGGTTGGAGACTGGGGTTCTAAATATCATTGCAGAGAGCAGATGTTTTAGACTGGTGTTCAGAAGTATCTTACAGAGAGCATAGGTGGGAGACTGATCTGAATAATGACTGTTACAGAGACCAGTGCTTGAAGACTGGGGTGCAGAAGGATCGTTGCAGAGAGCAGAGGTTGGAGACTGAGGTGCGGAATGATCGATGAGGAGAGCAGAGGTTGGAGACTATGGTGGAGAACGATACTTACCGAGAGCAGATGTTGGAGACTGGGGTGCAGAAGGACAGTTACAGAGAGCACAGGTTGGAGACTGGGGTGCAGAAGAAATGTTGCAGAGAGTAGAGGTTGGAGACTAGGTTGCAGAAGGACTGTTACAGAGAGGAGAGGTTGTAGACTGAGGCGCAGAAGGACTGTTACAGAGAGCAGAGTTTGGAGACTTGGGTACAGAAGAACTGATACAGAAAGCAGACTTTGGAGACTGTGGTGCAGAAGGACTGTTGCAGAGAACAGAGTTTGGAGACTGGGGTGCAGAATTACCGATGCACAGAGCTTAAATTGGAGATTTAGGTGCCTAAGATTGTTACAGAGAGCAGAGGTTGGATACTGGGGTGCATATGGACTTTTACAGAGAGCACAGGTTGGAGCTTGAGGTGCAGAAGAATCTTACAGAGAGCAGAGGTTGGAGACTAGGGTGCAGAATGACTGTTGCATATAGTAGAGGTTTGAAACTGAGGTCCAGAAAGATCCTTGCAGAGAGAAAATGTTGGATCCTGGGGAGAAGAAGGATCATTGCAGATAGCAGATTTTGGAGACAGGGGTGCAGAAGGTCTGCTACAGAGAGCAGAGTTTTGAGACTGAGGTGCAGAAATACTGTTACAGAGAGCAGAGTTTGGCGACTTGGTTGCAGAATGATTGTTACAGAGAGCAGAGTTTTCAGACTTAGGTGCAGAAGGACTGTTGCAGAGAGCAGATGTTCGAGAGTGGGGTGCAGAAAGACTCTTTCAGAGAACACAACTTGGAGACAGGGGTGCAGAAGGATTCTTGCAGGGATCAGAGGTTGGAGACTGGGGTGCAGAAGGCCTGTTACAGATATCACATTTTGGAGACTGGTGTGCAGAAAGATATTATAGAGACCAGAGTTTGGATACTGAGGTGCAGAAGGACTGTTACAGAGAGCAGAGGTTGGAGACTGGGTTGCAGAATGATTGTTGCAGAGAGCAGAGTTTTCAGCCTTAGCTGCAGAAGGACTGTTGCAGAGAGCAGATGTTCGAGAGTGGGGTGCAGAAGGACTTATTTAGAGAGCAGAACATGGAGAATGGGGTGCAGAAGTTTATTTGCAGGGAGCAGAGGTTGGAGACTGTGGTGCAGAAGGCCTGTTACAGATATCACAGTGTGGAGACTGGTGTGCAGAAGGATATTATAGAGAGCAGAGTTTTGATACTGAGGTGTAGAAGGACTGTTACAGAGAGAAGAGGTTAGAGACTCGGGTGCAGTAAGCCTGTTACAGAGAGCAGAGGTTGGAGACTGGGGTGCAGAAGGACTGTTACAGAGAGCAGAGTTTGCAGACTGGGGTTCAGAAGGACTGCTGCAGAGAACAGATTTTGGAGACTGGGGTTCAGAAAAACAGATGCAGAGAGAAGATTTTAGAGGCTGGGGTGCAGAAGGACTATTAAATATAGCAGAGGTTGGAGACTGAGGTGCAGAAAGACTGTTACAGAGATCGGAGATTCAGACTGGGGTGCAGAAGGACTGTTACAGAGAGCAGAGTTTAAAGACTGGGGTTCAGATGGATCTTAAAGAGAGCAGAGTTTGGAGACTGGGGTGCAAAAAGACTGTTGTAGAGAGCAGATTTTGGAGACTGTGGTGGAGAAGAATCGATGCAAATTGAAGAGGTTGAAGACTGGGGTGCAGAAGGCATTTTACAGAGAGCAGAGGTTGTAGACTGTTGTGCAGAAGGACTGTTACAGAGTGCAGAGTTTAAAGACTGGGATGCAGGAGGATCTTACAGAGAGCAGAGTTGGGAGACTGAGGAGCAGAAGGACTGTTACAGAGAGCAGAGGTAGAAGACTGGGGTGCAGAAGGGTCATTGCAGAGAGCAGATGTTTGCAACTAGGGTGCAGAAGGACTGTTGTAGAGAGCAGAGGTTGGAGAATATGCTGCAGAAGGACTGTTGCAGAGAGCAGAGTTTAGAGACTGAGGTTTGGAAGTCCTGCTACAGAAAGCAGAGGTTGGAGAATTGGATGCAGAAGGACTGTTACAGAGAGCAGTGGTTGGATACAGGGGTGCAGAAGGATCTTAAAGAGAGCAGAATTTGGAGACTGTGGTGCAGAAGGACTGTTGCAGAGAGCAGAGGTTGGAGACTGGGGTGCACAAGGAATTTTACAGAGAGCACAGGTTAAAGACTGAGGTGCAGAAGGATAGATACAGAGAGCA